>NC_142694.1:59703432-60008099 GCF_029641045.1 Salvia hispanica
CTTTGGGCGACCCGCACAATTTTATTTTGTGTTTTAGTTGGAACGAATAAAGTAAGGGAGATGGAATAGAGTAGCGATATATGAATTCTATTTTTAGTAATAGCTTCTTAGGTCGGACAAATTAAAAAGAAAAGTTAATCATTTGAGTGGGATAAAAAAAGTACTTGATTAATTATTTATTTATAAGTAGGAGTACTATGTTTTAGCACTAACACTCCCTATGTGTATATACATACTAGTCAAATACTAGTCAATAGTTAGATTATTTAGTAACAAATTTATTTCTATCAAAGTTGAGCTCCATTTCCATTCAGTGTACCACAATTTGAGTGGCGTCGGTGGCCATGACTAATTATTATGAGACTATCCATCTAGGATTAAGTTGTGAGATGATTTTAGTTGGAGGAAGGAGGCTATGACTAATTATCATGAGACTATCCATCTATAATTAAGTTGTGGGGATCAATCTTATAAACCAAACATGATACATATTTAATTATGAGATTTAGTATTGTCAAACCAAACACCCCTTGTAATACTTATTAAATAAATGGGCCAAGCCAATTTGATCTGATCAGTTCCATAGATATTCGTCTGTGCTCCTGAATCTAGTGAGGTTTGGTGGGTAATTAAGCTTGAGCTTAACTATGCTCTGAGTCGTCAGCTCATTAAACTATTCTTACTCAGAATATGTAATTATGAACCAGATACAATCACCATTTCTATATAATAAAATTTAATTGTTCTAACATCTTTATCTGATACAAAAGTTATTACCGAGATAAGTGAAACACTTCTTTTGGGCACAACATTTAAGGAATTACTCCCTCCGTTCGCCATTAGGAGTCTCATTCCTTGGTGGCACGAATTTTAAGAAATGTTAAGAAAAGTGGGTGGAAAAAAGTTAGTGGAATAGGGGTCCCACTTGTAAATATAGTTTTAAATGAAATGTGAGTAGAATGAGTTAGGTGAAGGTGGGACCCGATTACCATTTATGGTAAAAATGAACTGGGACTCCTATTTGCGGACGGACTAAAATGGAAAAACGGGACTCTTATTCGCGGACGGGGGGAGTAATATTTAAATAGTTAAAATGGAGAGAGTAAAGTATGAGAGAGAAAAGTAAGAGAGTGAAGAGAGAATAAAGTAACATAGATGATTTTTGCTAAAAAGAGAAATATCTCATTTATGGTGGGACATCCCAAAAAGGAATGTGACTCACTTATCTTGAGACGGAGGGAGGGAGTATTATTATCCAAGATAATAGATTATACTCCCTCCGTTTCTTCATAATTGAGTCATTTCCATATATGGTAACTTTTTTCTCTTTCTTACTTTACTCTCTCTTACTTTATTCACTTTATACTTTATTCTTTCTACCTTTTCCTTTCTCTTACTTTTTTATCTATTTATTTAACACACTTAACATTCATTTCTAAAACTCCGTGCCGAAAAGTTTTGCCTCAACTATGAAGAAATAAAGGGAGTAGTACTTATAAACCCATCGTATAATATTTTGAATATGAATCTAATTCTATAGTTGCATTATGTTATAAGTATAAACTTCAAAATATTTGGTATACAATGCTTGAGACTGAGTCCTGCTCATGCTTAAACTTTTAGGAGGGTAAGAGCATTCGCAGCACATAGGTTCCGTCCTGATCCCACGGGACAAGATGGCAGGGGCCGCGTTGCAAGCACCCTGTCTCGCCGAGCTTCACACGAAACAATGAGGAGGCGAGGATTCCCCCCCCACCCCCCACCCCCACGTGGCTCTTTGTGGTTCGTGAAGCCCACTACCTCCCCTGCGAGTGTTGTGAGTGGACTTCTTTTATCCTATTTGAAAATTATAAATATTTATAAATAAATAGTCCATTTGTCCTAGTTAAGATAACTCATTTTTTTCGCACTTATTTTGAAAAAATGACAATAAGTAGTTAAAGTGGATATAAGTTAAAATAGGAGAGAGAATAATGTAAAAGGGACTCTCCTCTATATTATTCTCTCTTTTACTTTACTTTCTCTCCACTTTAACTATTTAAAAGTATCATTTTCCTAAAACACGTGAAAAAAAGAAAGGGATCATCTTAACTGGAACGAAGGGAGTATTTAATTATAATAATTGATTTTATATAAAATATTATAAATTCAAAATCTAATTCCATATTATTACTATTTTTTTTTATTTTTACAATTTTTTTTCATTTTATTGCATTCGTTTTTCCTTTTGTGGGCTTTTCTTTTTCTAATAGCATGCTTATAATTTGTTACTATTATATAGATTTAATTTGAATAATGTTCATGTTTTTTATTTAATGTGAATTTAATTTGAATATTAATCTAAAATTTTAATTAATAGTATTTTGTATGTGAATATTTTATTTAAAATTAATCTCATAATTTAATCAAATTGAAAAAATAATATACTTTGATTTTATATATATTAATAAAAAAAAATATAAAGTAATGAGATCCAAGAATAGTTAAAGAAGGGACGGTGAATTGTGGGGTCTATTTCTTGAGTGAGAGATGCAATAAAAAGTTGTGCGGGCCCAAGAATAGTGTAGGAAATAGTAGTCCCTCCGTCCCTGAAAATTTATCATTTACTTTTATTTTCGTTCGTCCCTAAAAATTGTAACCTTTCACTTTTATCATTTTTGGTAATAGACATCACATTCGACTAATTCATTTTCACTCACATTTTATTATGAAACTATAAAAGTAGGACCCGCATGTCACTTACTTTTTCAACCCTTTTTCTATGCATTTCTTAAAACTCGTACATGGTCAAATAGTGACAAATTACTTTTGTTTTTTATAAACAGAAATTTTTGAAATGGCACGAGTTTGATGGAATAATTAATAAAGTGAAAAAGAAATAGAAAAAAAAGTATCTTTGAAGTAGGAGTATTGTTAATGGATACTGAGTCTTTTATATAAAAAATTTATTTCTAATAGATAAATTAAAATAGAAATAATTTCTATTTTTAAAGGATAAAATTTTTTGGATGATCTATCAAACTAACTAATCAACTTAAAGCATCCGCAATGGTCGGCTAGCGACCGGCTAGCCGATCGGCTAGCCGAACCATTGCAATCGGCCAGAGCGAAATCGGCTAGCGCTTCGGCGTGGGCTGGCCGATCGCTCGTCGCTGGCCGAAGCGCTGACCGATCGGCCAGCGATCGGCCAGCGCCGATTTTTTATTTATTTATTTATTTATTTTTAAAAAAAACCTATATAAACGCAATTTTCGTTTCATTTTCATTTGCACCACTTGTTTTAACGAGTTTCCTCTCTCTCTAACTTTCTGTACAAGAGCATCATCGAGCGATGAGTAACGCGGGTGGTAGCGGTGGTGGTAGTGGTGGTAGTGGTGGGGATCCTGAGGAGTACGAACGGAGGATGAACGAGGCTATGGATGCCTACATGAACCGCGGGATGGAGCGGTACATGCGTATGGTGGAACAGCAGGCGATAACTCGCCCTCCACGAGTTGTCCACCACCGAGCAGTGATTGATCGGGATCACGTAGCTGCACATCAGCGGCTGTACGACGACTACTTTTCAGAGAACCCGCGGTTTCCCGCCAACATGTTCTGGCGGCGTTTTAGAATGCGCAGGGAGTTGTTTATGCGCATCGTTGGCGCATTAGAGCGTCGATATCTGTGTTTCCGCTTCAGGCACGATGCGGCTGGCAGACCCGGCCACACCCCTATTCAAAAGTGCACGGCGGCAATCAGGCAGTTGGCCTACGGAGGCGCGGCAGACATGTGGGATGAGTACCTCCACATCGGGGAGTCGTCAGCCCTGAGATGTCTGAAGGATTTCTGTGGGGGCGTGATCAGCATTTTCGGTGAGCAGTATCTTCGAAGCCCTACTCCCGAAGATTGTCAGAATTTGATGCAGATGCACGGGGAGAAGCATGGGTTCCCCGGGATGTTAGGCAGCATAGATTGTATGCATTGGAAGTGGAAGAACTGTCCGACTGCCTGGAAGGGGGCCTACACGACCGGCTACAAGTCAAAGAACCCCACGATAATCCTCGAGGCCGTAGCTGATTACCGGCTGTGGATCTGGCATGCGTATTTTGGGGTAGTCGGGTCGAACAACGACCTCAACGTCCTGAACTCGTCTCCCCTCTTCAACGAGAAGTGTCAGGGCGTCGGCTCAGCCGTCTCATTTGTGGCCAACGGCAACCGGCATGATATGGGCTACTACTTGGCGGATGGGATATACCCTCGGTGGCCGGTCTTTGTGAAGACGATCCGACAAACAAGTGATGAAAAGAAGGCCTACTTTGCGCAACGACAGGAGTCGGCGCGCAAGGACGTGGAGCGCGCATTTGGTGTGCTCCAGTCTCGATGGGCGGCAATTAAGGGTCCAACGCGTTTGTGGGATGTCGGATGCGTTTCCCAGATAATGTACGCCTGCATTATCCTTCACAACATGATCGTCGAAGACGAAGGCGTACAACTGACTAGTTGGGTCAGTGACGATGAAGCCGGTCCAAGCCACGGAACGGCCACCCCTAGTGTACGACGTGGGGTACCTCTCGATGAAGCCGGCCGCCTTCAGGAATTTGCCAACATGCGCCAAGTGGATGCTCATATTCAACTCCAAAAGGATATAATTGAAGAGTTGTGGGCATGGAGGATTGCACGGCGATAGTTTTTTTTCTTTATTATGCATGTAATTTTTTTTTATCTATGTAACTTTTTTAAATGCAATTAATGAATTTTCCCGTATATGTGTCGTAAATTTAATTCCGTATTTTAATCGTAATTTTAATTCCGTAAATGTAGTATATTTTGAATTATTTTTATTGCGGCTGGCCTATGGCTGACCTAAATCTGATGTGGCAGGTGGTTTTTTTAGTGTTGCTGACGTGGCAGGGGAGAGAATGGTTGGCCTATGGCTGGCCTAAGCACCATTGCGGATGCTCTTATGGACTGAAAATTTTAGATGATCTATCAAACTAACTAATCAACCTATATACGACTGTTTAAACCTATATATATAATCGTGTTATCCGTAAAATCGAAATAAAACTTCTTACTATGTGACTGTATTATCCTTAAACCTCTCTGCAGATTCCTTAATCCATTTATATACAGATCTTTTCAATTTACTTAGTGCGTGTTATGGTCTATAGCAACAGTTTGTTTAGAAATATTTTATAAACTTTAGTTAAATTTTGATATTTTTTGTAAAATTTTAAATTATTCTTAAAATTTAGATTTACATTTTGTTTGTTATTTATCATTAATCATCATAGCTAATTAATTTACGTGCAATTTTTTTTAGCTTACTTGACACTATACTAAATCAACGTAGTTTTTTATGTGATTTTTTATCCTATTTGCCACAATCTTAAAAAGTAATCTAAAATATCATAAATGTTTTATAGTTGCCTAACTAGAACAAGTTTAGCCTAAGATATCATATTTGAATTGAATTGTGAAATAGCAAACAAAATAAAAAATTAGTAATATTTTAAATAAATTTTAAAATTCAAGAAAAATACCAAAATTTGACTGAAATTTACTCCCTCAATCCCATATAAGTCTCACTTTGATCAGGCATGTGTTTTAAGAAATGTAGTGAAAAGTGAATTGAAAAAGTTAGTGGAATGTTGCCTAATTTTATATATTAGTTTTATAATAAAATATGAATATGAATGAGTTAGTGGAATATGAGGTCCACTATCAAAAATAATAAAAAGTGAAATGAGATAAATTATGTTGGACCGACCGAAATGGAAAAATGAGACAGATTATCAAGGACATAGAGAGTATAATTTTAAGAGCATCCCCATCTGTGCTCATTGGCAAAAGCACGGATGTGGGCCCGGGCCCACTTTTATTCATTTTTTATTCCCTTCTCTTAGGCAAGAGCACAACACCCACATCCATGCTCTTCCGCAAGGACAAGCTCAAGGGTCCCACCATTTTACTATTCAATTTAAATAAAAACATTTTCACAATATTAAAATGCATTAAAAATACCCGGAATACCATTACAAATTACAAAAAAAAATTAAAAATTACATAATTCAAATCCTAAAAATTAAAAATTACATTAATTAAAATCCTAAAAAAATTTTAAAAATAAAAAAAAAATAAAAAAAAAACGGTAATAAACGGCTCTATTTTTTCAGAATCCAAAAATAATTTTTTTAAATTTTTGGTATTATTTTTAATTTTTTTTTTTTAAAAAAAGGAAAATCCAACTGCTAAGCCGTTGACTAATCGCGTGCCGCCACGTCAGCCTACTCAGCGGTACGGACGTACTCTTATTATCGAACAGCGTCGTGCCGTCGGCACGGACGGACAGCGCATGTCGCGTCGTCGGCACGGACGACATCCGTCCGTAAGGACACCGCTGCTAATGCTCTAAAGTTCAATGTTCCTCTTTTTTTGTTTAGAATTTATTACTCGATTAATTACTACTCTACTTTAGACGATGCAACGTATCACGGTACGTGTTAACATGGTGATTATTTTGGGATTTCGTAACACGTGCTCAACTCATAGATACACTTCATTTGGTTCATTTGGTAGTACTATAATTTTTTATGAGCAGTGTAACGAGTACAAATGTATAACTCCAAACCTGCAATTGCAACGTTTTATTGTAATGTTAAAATACTTTTTTTTTCAACATAATATTCCTAATATAACTGTTCAAATATAGTCTTTGAAAAAGTCGATCATATACTCATTTTAGAGCCCCCCCTCCCCTGATCAAAACACAAAAAAGTCCAAGAAATAAAAAAGAGAAATATAGAAAATATCGTAATTTCACTATAGTAGCTTAAATAAAAGAAAGTTCATTTCATTCACCCACAACATATAATGACATAATGTGTATCCATTTTTTAAAAATAAAATGCTTCACTAGTTTAACACTCTTTATTCTTTGGACATTTAATGCCATTTTCCCCGCGTAATTCATAATTAATGTTTAAGAAAATTCATCAACATATTGATTTGTTTTGTCCTTTAATGAAAGAATATTCCATTCTAATTAAATAGTGTATATTATACAGTAAATTCTTATTTTAGGGATCAATAAATAAATTATTTCTATAGAAATAACTAAAGGTGCTATGCACTTAAAAGGCGCAAGTTAGTCCGGATAGGTCGGCATTGGTGCCAAAGCCGAGGACTCTCCAACTGCATTGGATTCTCTTTTACACATTTTTACTTTTCGTAGAGATAAATTTCATTTAAATAACTGCTACTATGGTCAATAGTTTAAAATTAATTGTGTACGACTCATTTGACGTGGAACTATAAAATTAATGCTTCATCACATCTACAAGCAACTTGTTTTTCTTAATTTTTCTATTTATAACTTACTACCGATTTGCTATGTTATTTAGGAGTACTATATACTTTTTTATTTCATGACGGTGTAGTTTTGGATTGGTGTCTATGTGCATCATGAGTACAAAATTTAACTAAATTTTGAAAAGAATAATTAATTTTTAAAAATTAATTTAATATCACTTTATAATATGAAATATAATGAATATAGTAAGTATATAATAAGAGTTTGTATAACCAAAAAAAATGAATAAATAAATTTTTAAAATAAGTACACATAAATTAATTATAACATGATTTAATATCTACTATAAAGAAAACAATTACACTTTTAAGATGTTTTTTTAGTATAGTATTAAAAAGATCTAACATCAAACTCAAATCGAGTAAAAAAAACATAATACGGTAACAGTAAAACAACCCTCCTTTTGTTACATAGTACTAGTAGAATTATTTTTCCATTTCGAACATTTCATAGTAATAGAGTTATTTCTTTTCTTTAGTAAAAGTTAACTCCTTTTCTCACTCTAATTTTCCTCTCTTTCTTACTTTATTACTCTTTCCGTCCCAGATAATTGGGACAATTTGACCGGGCACGGATTTTAAGAAATGTAATGGAAAGTGAGTTGAAAAAGTTGGTGGGATATAGATCCTACTTTTAAAGTATTAGTTTTATAATAAAATGTGAGTAGGAATGAGTTAGTGGAATGTGAGGTCTACTACCAAAAATGGTAAAAGTGAAATGGGTCTAATTATTTGGGACGGCCGAAATGGAATACTGGGTCAAATTATCTGGGACAGAGGGAGTATCTTTTTAGTTAATACATTACACACATTTTACTTAATTTCCGTACCTGAAAGAAATGCCTCTATCATTACAGAATGGAGGGAGAATCATAAGTTTTGGAAGAAAATATACACAGTAAATTAATATCAGTAATGTTAGAGTAGTGCAAAGTGCAAGTGTGACTGAATTTATTTGTAAATCAACTTGATATTCCGGTGTTCATATATAATTCAATCATAGAAAAAAAACAAAGACTAAGACTAAGACGCATGGCTAGAGGCCTCAAGTAATAATATATTCTTTACGTCCTTGAAAAATAGACAAAGTGATAGATGACCCGAGTTTTAATATGTTATTGGTAAAATAAAAGAGAGATGTAAAAAAGTAAGAGAGAGAGAGGGAGAGGAAAAATGTAGTAGAAAACTTTACATATTAGTGTGTGTAATTGGTTAAAAACTTTACATATTTAAACTTTGTCTAATTTAGGAAGACGGCAAAGATGGTTAAATTAGTCTATTTTTCGAGGATGAATGTAGGGGTGAGTGAGTATTCGGGTTTCGGTTCGGTTTTTTGCCCAAATCGAACCAAAACCGAAAAACCAAACTTAGTTCAAAATCCAAACCGAACCGAACTTAAAAAACAAACAAAACTGAATAAACCGAACTTATATGAAAAAACCAAAAAACCGAAAAACTGAAAAAATATATATATATATATATATATTAATTAATATATATTTTATTTTATATAATAGAATATATATCTATAAAATATAAAATTAATAGAATATATATAATACATATTATATAGAATATATTAAAAAATATATATGTAGGAGTGTGATCAAATACTATCTAAGTTACAGTAATAACTAATAACTAATATCAATTTTGTATGTTAAAAATATTAACACAAAGACATAAATTTACATGTTGTATTGATATAATTATGTCTTTGTGTAGATAATTTTAATACACAAAATTGAAAGTTATTAGTTATTACTGTAAATTAGTTAGCACATAATATTATATTTAAAATATAATTTGGTATTTTGGTTTTTCGATTTTTTTTGCCGCCCGAACCGAACCGAAAAATCTAAATTTTTGTATTTTCGAACCGACCCGAATTTCAAAATTTCGGTTTGGTTTGGTTCGGTTCGGATATTCGTTTTTCGATTTTTTGCTCACCCCTAGATGGACGTAGTATTTCTTTTTACCAAATAATGGAAATTTACAAACCATATAGTCGACGGACCTTTTTTTAATTCACTCCTTACAAAATTAGTAAATTTTATCATAATTATATCAAAATATTTTAAAAACTTCTCGATAGTGAACGTGAATATCACAACCAACATTTGGATCCCCAATAGTCACATTTCAGTTGACGACTTTTTCATTGCTTATAATTTGAAACCGGAATCTAAGACGCATGGCGCCAAATGCATTTTCAATATTGGGAGAATTAAGAGTGCATTTTCGATATCGACAAATACACAATGCAAATTATACTTAAATTTATTTGTTACAATTAACTAGCTATTATCTAATACACATCAATTTAATATACGTAAAAAAAAATTATTAATTTCATCAGAATATTAGTATATTTTAAAATTTGGAAATTATTTTATAGACATCGATAGTAATACGTAGAATAAAAAAAAATATTATCAATATCATTACGAATATGAGTAAAGAAACTCATACTATTAAATACTACTCCCTCCGTCCGCCGTTAGGAGTTCTATTTGAGTTTGGCATGAATTTTAAAAAATACGAAGGAAAGTAGGTAGAAAAAGATAGTGGAATTTGAGACCCATTTTTGTATATTAATTTTATAATAAAATGTAAGTGAAGTGTGAGGTCTACCTACTATTTATAGTAAAGTGAATTGTGACTCCTAACGACAGATGGACTAAAATGATAAACCGAGACTCCTAATAACGGATGAAGGAAGTACAATATATGAATACATGATCATAAAGGTTTAAAACTTATTTGAGTTGGCAACTTCTCTACTTTTACAGTTTTACTATTGGATTATGGTGAAAATAATTTTATCTTTTCATTTTTTATCAATAGTAATGTTTCCCTCCAAAATGACATTTTTGTAAATAGTCCGAAAACTCTCCTTTCATATTCGTGTAGAAGTATAGATTACAAATAATGTTGCAGATCGCAAGGCCTAATTATTTTACCCTAAAACAAATACACATGTCAATTGAATGTAAATTATATTATTGCATTTGCTTCCGCAACTCGTGGATTGTCCTGAATAGCCCGCTAAATTTAAAGAACAAGTGTTGAAAATTCTAGCCAGATAAAATTACAATCCGATTAATTCGCACTCGATTAGCCCACAACTAAATAGGCACTCGATTAGCCCACAACCTAAATATATACATTGATTATACATGGAGTCATATGTAAGTAGTAGTGAAATACTCCATCCGTTCTATAGTAATAGAGTCATTTTGTCATTTTGGTACGTTCCATAATAATAGAGTCATTTCCCTTTTTAGTAAAAGTCAACACATTTTTGCACACTTACTTTACTCTCTCTAACTTTTTTATTTTCCACTTTATTCTCCCTTTACTTAACTCATCTAACACAATTTTTCTTAATCTCCGTGCCGAAAATAAACGCCTTTATTACTATGGAACGGAGGGAGTATAAGTTAAAAAGTGTAATACTACTACTATAGTATACCACAGTTACCACTTTCTGATTGCTCCAGTTAGCCATGGCGAGACCAAGAGCGTTGTTTGAGAGGGAGAGAGATGGATTATGCAAGACACCTTAAAACAAGGGAATGGAGGGGCATGGCGTGATCACTTTAAATTTACCGCAAACCAAACAAGCCCTAATCACCGGTTCTCTGTTTCTCCTGCTTCTTCGGCCGCTGGTCTCCGTCACACACACAATATCAATCCCCATTACTACTAATTACCACTTAACCTTTTTCACAAGAGTATTAAATATACTATGTTTACCAAAATACGAGCTACACCTACCACTCTACGCCTAAACTCAAATTAATCACTCCTTTTATCACCATGCCTACTATAAACAATTCGTTTTTCAAATAAACGATCACACGCATAATTATTTTGTTTTTTTCTTTTTAATTAACTTGAATATTCAACGGTCTATAAAAATATTCTAAATTCTAGTAGTACTAAATTTTGGAAAAAAAATAACAGGATAATATATTGAAATGTCATAGATGTTATTCCCTCTCTCCTACAAGAGTATCGTATGATTTTTTCTACATAATTAATAAAGTAAAAAATAATAAAAAATGATTAAAATATTATTAGTATAGAATGAGTTTTATTTTATTAAAAAGATAAAAATATTTTAAAATTAGAAAATGCATATTAAAAATGAAAGAGCGTAATATTTATGCGTGATGGAAGGAGTATTAATTTTTAGGAATATGTTAAATTTAACAGCCGAAATAAATGAGCCAGACGTCTAATCACTGGTTTGAACTTTAAAGTCAATAGTGTGTCCGTTTTGATTCATAAAACAAGCAAAGTTAGTTCACAAGATTAGTTAAAGTCAAACACATAATCAAGTTTCCACATAACATTAATTTACTACTAACAGTAGAAGATGTGTGTATAAAAATTCTAAAATCACTAGTAATTACCCGTTTACGTATCCAATTTCCCATTCTCTGTGAAACACATACCTGATACCTATAATTCAGTATTAATTAACTTAGCTAGTTTAGAAAATCAGATAAACATATGCTAAATATAGAAGAAATCTTAAAAAAAGAAGTCGATAGACCGCTAGCCCGCATCTTTCGCGACCCTTGCCTCAGACACATTTTCCTCTGCTCAGAATCCACTACCCAACAAAACACTAAATTTAAAAATAAAAAAATTTAAGAAACCCTTCCAATTCACTTATTAATTCAAAATTTTATCACTTTTAATAAAAGAAAATGTAAAAAAGGATAAAAAAACCCTCTCTCTATCTCTCTCTCATGCAACTAGTTACCTATGGCTAGCTTCCATTTTTATTTAAATTTTTAACCTCAAACTTTTTTAATATAAACACCAAAACCCTCCTCTCACTCATCAGTCATCACCACTTACTTTTACTTATTTCGTGTGATTGCAAGCTGTTGATTGAGTAATTTTTACCAGCCTTCATTTCAAACTCTTGCATGTGCTCTCTCTCTCTCTCTCTCTTGGAGCCATAAATAAACACCCTTTTTCGGCTAGTTTCATTTCATCCTTTGCTTCAACCTTAAGGTGAAAAAAAAATTAATCAATGGATTTTGCTAATTAGCTAGTTGGATAGTTGGATTTACTACTTGTTCAAGATTTTTGAGGAAGAAGAGATATCATCATGGCTCCTGACAACAATTGGCTCTCTTTCTCCCTCTCTTCAATGGAAATGCTCAACTCCTCTTCAATATCATCTTCTTCTTCTCATCATCATCAACCTAATGATTCCCACCATTACTATTCCATGGGAGATAACTACTACACCAACACTGGTACAAACACACACTCACTCTCTCTCTATCTATGTTTTTTGGAATCTTTGAATAGTCCCTTTCCAAAACAACCTCGATGTCTCCGTTTTTTTTTCTTTTGCTCAGATAAACATGTGTGAAAACAAGACCAACAAACTTTTTTTTTTTTTTACTTTTTCTCTAAATTTCTTCTTTCAATACCCACCATTTTTTCGGCTACATTTTTGGCATTTTCTCTAAATTCCTTCTTTTTTTTTTTTTTTTCCTTTTTCAAATCAGCCGCGGCGGAGCAGCAGCATATTTACGGTGGCTACCCTCCGCCGAAGCTGGAGGATTTCTTCGCCGGCGGCGGCGGAGACTCGACGGAAACCCAAGATTCCACCCTGACCCACATCTACGGCGCCGGCGAGAGCTACTTCGGCGGCGACGAGCAGCAAGATCTGAAGAGCATCATCGGATTCCAAGCCTTCTCCGGCGACGCGCAGGCTCACTCGCCGGCGGACTACTCTCCTCACTGCCCCGTCTCCGCCGCCGAAAATGCGCTCTCTCTCGACGTCAACATCGACACCAGCAAAGCTGTCGACAACTGCAAGAAAATCGCGGATACATTTGGGCAGAGAACTTCGATTTACAGAGGCGTCACAAGGTAAAAATAAAAAATTTGAAATTGAAAAAATCCATTTTTTTCTTGATTCAGAGCTTTTTACATGCATGGCCCAGTGAAAAAGATTTGATTTTTAGCTGATTAAAATGGTTTGTTGCAGACATAGATGGACAGGAAGATATGAAGCGCATCTATGGGATAACAGCTGTAGAAGAGAGGGCCAAGCAAGGAAAGGGCGTCAAGGTACAACTACTACTGCTGCTAGTACAACTTAATTCATTTTCTTTGTACTTTCTTCGAGGAATAATCAATACAATGCCCTCGTACGAAGAAAATTAGCAAAATCACATCTTTCAACCACGATGATTGATTTGATGATATGGGCCGCCAATTTCTTGCCCAATAGTTAATGAAAATATTCTTGCGTTAGATTTGATTGTAATAAGTGTAACACAAACATCTGGTCTGTGAACATTACCTCAGCTACTCTGAACTCTGATGGTCTGAATTTTTTTAGCCCTTTTTTCTTTCATGGGAAAATGACTTTTGATGAGGTTTGACCAAAATGAAATTTTGAATGCTCACTTTCTTTTTGAAAATGGGCATCCCTTAAATTGTTAATTTCCTCATACAGAAGTTTCTTGATTCAAGTATAGCTAGCTAGTAGCATTCATATTTTAATAAATGGGGTATGATGATCGCATGAATTGCTGTATTGGGAAAATTGGGACAACGGTAAGTGATGGGAACATGTGAATGTTTTTTGGGGTCTAAAATGCTAACTAGTGGCCTGTGACATTTTGCCAATTTTAGATGCACTCTAGGGTTTGAAATGTGACATAGGTTGAACAAAAATTGATGATGAAAATTGAGTTCGGAATGGTGAAAAAATGATAATGACAAAAAATTGATGATGAAAAATGATTTTATCATAAGGAATCTCATTGCTTTTGTATCGATTTTGTTTGTTTGGTCTAACTCCGTGTATCGTCATTTTGCATGAACCGTGGTCGTGTTGGTGTTGCTCGAAACGCGAAATGTATGCTGCAGTTTATCTAGGTGAGTATTAAGTAACATTTTGTTTTAATGCTTTGTTCAAAATATGCAATTTATGAATGTGAGTATTTATCATGTAATGTGGGGAACGCAGGCGGATACGATAAAGAAGACAAGGCAGCGCGCGCTTATGATTTGGCCGCTCTCAAGTACTGGGGTCCTACGGCTACTACTAATTTCCCGGTATAGTTCTAATCAATCGCCTTTTTCATGCTTGCGGTTTAAAATCCTAGCTAATCCAAGAATCGTGCTTTTAGATATCAAATTACACCAAAGAAGTTGAGGATATGAAGCATATGACCAAACAAGAGTTCATTGCTTCACTAAGAAGGTTTGTGTATACTACTATTACTTGGGAAAAACAGGTCTATTTAGTTATGGCATTTCCCCTAAATCATTATTTTCTTTACTTTATCCAGGAAAAGCAGCGGCTTCTCAAGGGGAGCATCAATGTACAGAGGTGTTACAAGGTGTGGTTTGTCGACATCAAGGTTAATTTGTTTGGTTCGATCATCGAGAAAAAATTGTTGCTAAGCTCGATTTTCGCTTACTTCTTGTGCAGGCATCATCAACAAGGCCGATGGCAAGCAAGGATCGGCCGTGTTGCAGGCAACAAAGATCTCTACCTTGGAACGTTTGGTACGCTCCGATTCCTATCCGTGTCGATGCATCTAATATATAGTAGTACTACTAGGATTGTTGAAACTGACAATTTTGTGTGCCCAGCAACGGAAGAGGAAGCAGCAGAGGCGTACGACATAGCTGCTATCAAATTCCGAGGGATAAACGCCGTCACTAATTTTGAGATGAACCGCTACGACGTTGAGGCAATCGCCAAGAGCCCCCTCCCAATCGGTGGGACAGCGAAGCGGCTGAAGCTCTCACTCGAGGGGGAGGGCAAGGCAGGGAACAGCATGCTGCAAACTCCGTGCAACAGCAGCGGCAGCAGCATCAGTTTCGCCGCTATCCAGCCATCCTCGGGCATCCCGTGTGGCGTGCCGTTAGACAACTCGACACCGTACTACTACCACCACCACAACCTCTTCTACCCCAACAATCCGGTGGCCTCCGACACCTCCAGCTCGGTGTCATTGCTGGGGACGCCAATGAACGTGATGCCGACGCCCGGGGAGTACTTCGTGTGGCCCCACCACACCTATTAACAACAACATCATGCTTAGCTACACTTAGCCAAAGATACTGCTCTTCTACTAATATTTAACCCATAGTCAAGAGGGGATTCGTTGTAGGATTAGTTTCTAGGTAGAAGATGGGAATATGTGGTGTAAGTAGCTTTGGTTTCTTAATTTTAGAAGTATGTTTAATGATGCAAGAAGCAGTTGGTGTGGATTAATTTTCAACCTGTTTTCCACTGCCACAATCTGCTCTTGCAATCACTCAATTTTTGCTAATCATATATAAAAATCACATAATATATAGTACTATATTTATTCTCAGATTCTTGATTGTGTATACTAATCCAAAAGCTATTTGTTTTTGCCATTTCCATGGCAGGGTAGCAACAATACTTAAAACATCAAACACTAGAAAAAAGAGGTGAGAAACACATGAACTTCAACTCTCCTAATTCTCTCTAGTGTTGTTGCTATATATGTACACACACTACTCCATAACTAGCTGCATATGGCGATTTAAATCCGTGAGGTAAGCGGGCGATTCATAGTCCTCTTCATCGCAGGCGTCTATGTGAAGTATCCGTTCCCCCATCGACTTCTGCTTCATGTCATGCATGCTGTCGTCTCTTATCATCTGCACGCGCTCGCCCATGGACTTCTGCTTCATGTCCAGCCCATTATCGCCTTTCAGCAGCTGCACAACCTGCACGAAAACACGAGGGCGTGAAGCGTTTTTGCAGATAGCTCAGCCTAGAAAATGATGGTTATGTACACGGATCATGTTTGGCCGCAGGGTAGGCAGGTGGTGGATGCAGGTTGACGCTGTGAACATTGCGCGCTTCATTTCCACAACGTTGAAATTTCCTCCTAACCTAGGGTCGGCTATCTCATCCACGCTGTTGTTCTCCAAATGAGGCTTCGCCTGGCAGCGAACATGATTATTCAGTCTCGTGTTTCATTTCATCAGTATAAACAGAACTAACTCAGTTTACAAACATACCCACATCACTAGGCTTTGGCTGGAGGAATCAACTGCGCGACGCCCTGTGATCAGCTCGAGCAGAAGAACACCAAAGGCAAACACATCGGTCTTCTCGTTAACCAACCCATGCATGAAGTACTCCGGGGCCATGTACCTAATCTCAACGTAGAAAACATTAGTACGGATACGGTAAAGACACAAGAAAAAACGCGGTCTCATACCCAAAAGTGCCCTCGATTGGAGAAACAACAAGATGAGCCCAGCTCTCCGGAAGCCATTTTGCTAGTCCAAAATCGGATATCTGCAACACACGCAAAGAGCTTCATCGTATCGAATCAATGTACAATATTGAGAAAAAACAGAACAAGAACCTGAGCTTCGTAATCCTCAGAGAGTAAGATGTTTGAGGCAGTTATATCTCGGTGGATTATTCGCCTATGGCAGTTGGAATGCAGGTACTGCAAGCCCTTGGCCACCCCGATAGCCAACTTGTACCGCGTCTCCCACTCCAAACGACAATCTTCCGAGCCTGAAATACTAAACTACACTTGTTCAGAAATGGATCCAGCACCATATTCCAAGGCCAGAGGAAAGAACGTTACCGTGTAGGGCAGTGGCAAGGCTGCCATAGGGCAAGTACTGGAGCACGAGGTACAAGCCCTGATCAGCGCTGAAGCCTATGAGCTTAGCAGTGTTGGGGTGGTCGATGTGGGCAATGATCCCGAGCTCAGCCAAGAAGTCGCCATTCTTTTCCTCGTCGTTCTTCTCCTCCTTCATTATCTTCTTCACTGCCACAACTTGACCATCATTCAACTTCCCCATATAAACTTCAGCATGCCCTCCTTTCCCAATCAACTTATCTACAAAAATGATCAAACAAAAAGGGATAAACCATTTTGCGACAAATCAATTGTGTTATAAGAATAGTAGCATAGAAATAAGCAAAAAATAACCTGAAGCAAAAGAATGTGTAGCATGTCTTAACTCCTCATAGGTGAAATTCCTCCACGACGGTTTAGGCATGATGAAATCTCCGATGTCCTCAGAGTTGCTTCGTCTCCCCTGCATCCTCCTCCTGAGTGGTATCTTGCCCCCTCCGAGCACGGAGATGGTGGGAACCCTCCAGTTGGAGGAGGTCCTCTTGACATGGACGAGCTTCTTTTTCCACTGCAGATCGTCGACGACGTCAATGCCCGATGCCAGCATCTCCAAAACACCCCTCGGAGACGTCTCCCCATCGCTTTCTCCCTTCTTCGCCGCAGATGCAGTCTCGTCCTCTCCTCCTTTTCCTGCCCTCGGCTTCGTTTCATGATGATGCTTCTTCTTCTTCTGCTTTCTTGGAATGTTGTTGCACTCTGCACGCATTTTTTAAACAACAATACATGTATGTGAATGTGATTTTCTCAACCATTAGCTTACCTTCGATCGTCATGGAGAGATGATGGTACGTTCTTGACGCAAGAGAAAGGAGAGGAGATGTGAAATTTGTGTGGAATAATTGAATACAGAGCTTTCTTTTCCTCTCCCGCTTGGCAAGAACAGCGGAGAGGGAGCTTGGAGAGAGAGAAAGAGGTGTTACTTGTGAAATGGTTGATGATCGTTGAAGAGGGAAACCGAAAAACTGGGCTATGTGGTGAAGAGAAGAGCGACTATAAATTAACGATATATTTATGGATCAGAATTTAGTAAAATATTGTTCAAGTTAAATCTATGTGCTTGTGAAATCTATAATCATAATGATTAATTAGGATGTATGTGAATTTGCCTTCGTCACTGCGCCCGCAACTACCGCTTCTACGCTCACAATTAACTACAACGAATTTGTATCCCATTAATGTTTAATGGAGGGTATTATTATTATGTTATGTCAACTGCACAAATAAAAAATCCATCATCATTCCATACCAAATACCTAAGTGACATTAATTTTATGTACTTTACCTATAACTCCTTGGCAAAAAAAACCACCTTCAATTCAATAAAACTAAGGACACAAAATAAACACCCATTAATCATAGAAAGTTGCGGTATATTACTATTATTAAATATATACAAAATAGACCCCATTAATCATTGAAAGTTGCATTATATTACTACTATATGGAATACCATCATAGAATAGGCGTGCAATATACATGTATATTGACGACCTCTTAATGTAATACTTTACGCATAAAAAAAAAGGTTTTTGGCTTTTTAAACAAAAACCTTTCCCCGAATTCTGATTTTTCCCATGAACTGTGAGATTTGTTTTTAAAACCATGAACTTTCATTTCGTTAGGATTTTCCCAATTTGACCCGAATAGCACATTTCCGACCCGAATAGCATAATTCAAAATGTTAAAGTTGTGTTTTGTTTATTCAAAAGTTGTCATTTGTTATGTAATGATTGTGACTGTATGTATTATTGTGACAAATAGGATCCAAGTAATCAATTTAGTGACAAATAGGATTAAAATTGACATGTAGACAACCCGGGTTTCGTCGTTGACCCGCCCGAGGAAAATCCTAACGAAATGAAAGTTCGTGGTTTTAAAAACAAATCTCATAGTTCATGGGAAAAACCAGAATTCGGGTAAATGTTTTGATTTAAAAAGTAAAAAACCCTAAAAAAAATAAGCATATTGCATTAAATATCTCATTTATTTATCTATCATACCAAATTAATGCACATTCATCAATTTGTCTAACATGACTAATCTCCGTCGGGGTCAGACTATCAAATATAGAATATATTAGGGGTCATCTTCTGATGAGTTTATCACCTTAATCCCAAATTGAGACTAAATATGAACCCTTTGATCCAAAAATTAGCTGAGATTGAATAAAAAAAATATCAATAGACTGAATTAACAATCTCAATAAGGGTAAAATAGACAATTTACATAAAATTAATCGCGTGCAGGTTTCAATTTCATTTCTCAAACCATTCACTCACTTTCAACGCAACACTCACGCTGATTTTACTCTCAAACACATCGACGATTTCACTCTCAACCACATCGCCGCCGGACGATTTCACTCTAACCACATCGCCGATTTCACTACTCCAACTACATCTCTCTCACTCAAAAACCAAAGAACAGCTCGAAACTCTCCATCTCCTCCGACGAAAAGCTCGACCTAGGGTAGATTCACAAATTTGAAGAAAAACGACGATAAATATCAAATTTAAGCTTCGAAATATGTTTTGAACTTGCTAGAATTTCAATAGAAACGAAACTAATACATTTATTTTGCAGTGAATGACTTAAAAAAAAGTGCAATGGTTTCAATCGAAAATGCTCCTGCAGAGTCAAGAGGTATTTTTCAATTTGATTTACCGATTTCTGATTTTTTTGCATGCAGTTTGAGATTTCTGATTTCAACAAAGAATTAGGGTTCAGATTTTGGTGAAATATGTTTATAAGCTTCTGTAGTTGTGTTGTTAGTAGATTGATTTCTAATTTGATAACATATGAGAATATGAATCTCCATTTTCTGAAAGCCTGAAGCTCTGATGAATTATTTAGAAGTTCTGTTAATATTAGAAAGCTTTTGTTTACTATATCTAGTACAAATATAGATATTGAGGTAGCTAATTATGTATAATGTGTAAGATATATGTTGATAATGTGTAAGCTATATGTTGATATTGGGTAAGCTGTTGATGATGTCTTAGCTAAATGTTGATAATGTGTAAGCTATATGTTGATATTGGGTAAGCTATATGTTGATGATGTCTTAGCTAAATGTTGATATTGGGTTAGATATATGTTGATATTGGGTTAGATATATGTTGATATTGAGTTAGATATTGAAGCCATTGAGTCTGAAACTTTTGTATTAAAAAATGTGAAATAGGTATTCTTTCTTGTCTATGATAATAAACACTATTATTTAGTGTGTTTTGAGATGAAAGTAGGTAGAATGTCTGTTATAGACAACTATATGCATTTTGAAGAACGAGAGCGGACTGACAAGTATGGAATCACACTTGTCTTGCTGGTAAGTAGTTTTCTAAAACTATATTGAATAACAAAATTTAAACTTGTTGACATATTGATGAAAAATCTATGTTGATATATGACTGCTTGTGTATGGCAGCGGAAATTCTTTTCCATGTATCTTAGCTACAGTTGAAATATAAAGCTTGGAAATGCTGTCAAAGAACTGCAGATGGAACACTTACAGATGCCATGGAAATCATCCATCAATAAGAATGATAGTGCAATATATTTAATGAGACACATGGAGATATACAAGGGAAAAAAGATCAAAGATTGGCAAACAGGACTGCCAATTAGAGGATTGAAGACTCTGAGAATCTTACGTGCCAAATATTTCACAACTCTAGTGACGTCTAGATTCAATTGCAACTGCGAGTTGGTGAAGGAGAAGGAAAAACACCATCTAGCTGAATGCAACAAATTTGGCAAAGTTGATGTGGAAGAACTTATTGCAAATTGGGCAAAACAGTAAGAGCTTTGGAGGATTATAAATAAACTTCTTTTGTTGACATTGAATATTTCTGTTTGTAGAAATACTAATGGCATTACCTATATCATTTTGGACATGTTATGTGAGTGTTCCTTTTGCCAGTATAAGTATCTTAACTCATCTACAAAATATTAAGAAGTACATGATTTAGTATTGTTTCAATGTTGTGTTGATATAATTTTGTTATTCACAGCTATATGAGAATGTGTATAGGCCAATTATTGAGAATTCCAAATAGTGAGAAATTATACCCGAATTATTCAGAATTCCAAATAGTAATATTGAGAAATTATACACGAATAATTGAGAATTCCAAATAGTAATGTTGAGAAATTATACACGAATTATTGAGAATTCCAAATAGTAGTGTTGAGAAACTATACACGAATTATTGAGAGTTCCAAATAGTAATGTTGAGGATTTACAAAGTTGTATTGATGTCATCGTTTACACGAATTATTAAGCAACACGAAATGTTTTGAACAAACTTACCCCTAAAAAATGTCAGTTTACCGACGGAATTACTGATAAGGCTAATTTCATGCATTGGTTATGGGTTTAAATTCTGTAATTTCCCGGGTCTAACAAGGTTTTGTAAGCCAGGTGTGTAGAGAAAATGCCAGATCCAGGAAGAAAGGAGTCTGGCAGAGGAAGTGAGCAGAAAGAAGGAAATTCACCAGACGGAGGAGCATCCTAGATAAAGGGCAGAATGGGAAATACAAGGAATAATCTAGAAGCTCCAATTAGGAGATTGGGCCGTTTGAATTGTTATTACTGCTTAGTTAATTCCATTAGTTTTGGTGACCAGGTTGAATAATTAGAGCCAACAATAATCTATGCTGCATTGAATAATCTATGCTGCATTGGATTTAAATGAATGCAAGAGCATCTATTTGAGCTTAAAAAGAAAGATATGATTATACTCTTGATTGTGAAAATAGAGAAATTAGGAGATTGGGCCGTTTGAATTGTTATTACTGCTTAGTTAATTCCATTAGTTTTGGTGACCAGGTTGAATAATTAGAGCCAACAATAATTTACCTACAGTTACATACATTTGTTGATTTAATGGTAAAGACACATTTTTGAAAACGTCAGTACTATACATATTTGTTTTGCACCGGTTTTCTTTTCCATTTGTAGGGGTTTGACAAATGAGAGTAGAGAAACCATTCCATTTTCTAAATTATTCATATCTTCCCAGTTAATGCATCAGTAATGGTCTTTTTTTTCCTCTCAAAAGAAATTAAATTAAAGAATTTATGATCTCTTTTTCTTCTTATGAAGATATGCCAAGTTTTTACACACATAACACAAATACCAAGTAAACCATAATATTTTTAGTATATTGATTCATTGATGATCCCATCATGTTGTATAGGTGAAATATGACAATGCCATCAAGCTCTCGACGGCGAATTCTATGTGGTCCTGGTGACCCGTCGGTATTGTATCTCCGAAAAGAGCATGTATCACGGAATATATGGGCTGGAGAGAAAGCACCAGTTGTGCGATGTAGAAGGTACTGTGGGCCTATATGGGATGTTCCTATACATCAGCGGGTTTTGCATGTGATTGATGATATGGGATTTGGCGCCATATTAAGGAGTGACAAGCCAAAAGACATCGATCATTATCTTATCACAGCCCTTATTGAACGATGGAGGCTCGAGACACATACGTTTCACTTTCCCGTTGGTGAGGCCACTGTCACTTTGGAAGACGTGGAGGTGTTATGGGGACTAAAAGTGGATGGCAATCCGGTTACGGGTCACATCCCCACCAAGAGTCCGGAATATTGGAAGGAGCATTCCTTGAATTATCTTGGAATTTGTCCTTCTAATAATGAGATAAAGGAAAAGGTTTGGAAGTCGACGACCTTATCAAAGCAATTACGAATAGAGCTAGGCGATGATGAAGAAGATTATATATATGTCCAACGAGCTCGTGTATACTGCTTGCTTCTACTTGGTGGTTTGATGATCCCAAACGCTACAGGCAACAAAATTTCTTTTTTCTATTTGCAATTCCTTGTAGATCCAGAACGGTGTGCTCAATATAATTGGAGGGGGGGGAGGGGTGCGACGCTTGTCGCATTGTATCACAACTTATGCGAAGCTTCATGTGGGAGGAGGACGGAAGTCGGTGGAGCTTGTACGTTACTACAAGTGTGGGCATGGGAAAGAATCTCAAGTATTCGACCAACGTTGACAAGTCCTCCCGACCATGCAGACTACAAGCCATCAGCAAGCGTGTAAGTTGTTGAAATTGTTGTTTTTTTTAACCGTATTTAATCATAATTTTAGTTTAATTTATCCTTGCCATGCTTAAATTGAATGTTTATTAGATGGACTGGTCCTTCTTCATATACAAAGGCACCTCAACATTGTGTTGAGCTTTACAGAGATCAATTCTCTAGGATGCATGCCAATCAGGTAATTTATTATAATTAGTTTAATTCATTTGGTTTGTAGTTTATTTGTATTGACTTAATATGTAGTTCATTTGGAGACCTTATGTTATGCGAGACTTGCCGGCTGTTTGTGTTGAGGGCCGACCTATTTGGGCGTCTATGACATGCCTCATTTGCTGGAATATGGTGGAGCCACACATGCCACATCGAGTCTTGTGACAGTTTGGATCCCCACAACCCATCATCGAGCTTGAAAATAGGTTCCACGGGACAGATTTCATGAAACAAGATCGTCGTGGTAAATCTCAATGGAATTGGGAATCTCACCACCATGAGCAGATTCAACAATGTGACAATCGACACAACTTGGTGTGGATAGATTGGGATTTCACGAATGACCCAAATGAGAGCGAAGCATATATGAATTGGTTTCGCAACATAACGGTGGTGTACTTAACGAAACCTGGCATCCACCCCGACGAGGGAATTCATGAAGGGGCATCTTCTCACCACTTTGCTGTAAGTTAAAATAAATTTGGGTGATATTTTTTGAAGATATGATATGATGAACATGACTAAATTTATATGATTGTAGGTTGAAACTCTTCACCAGTTACATCACTTCATAAGGGGTCGAGATATGACAAACCAGTCGGATTTGGCTACAGTCATGAAGATGATTGAAAACTCTCTCCAAATATGTGGAGAGAGTGAGTTGATGGACATCCATCCTTCCCAACGGTCAGAACTGGACATTGACATGCCTGTGACAAAAAAATCACGGCATCATGCTAAAAAGTCTAGCCAGGGAGCATCCTCATCTTCAAGGAGGGATGTTTGGTTGGGGGATGATTCAGATGACGACTTTGTCGATCCACCTCCACCCACATCTTTGGGTCTAGGTCGTCATTCCAGTGGTACAAGTGATGATATCCGCCCCGATGGTGACTTCCGGACTCCACCTCGAAGTTCAGTGCGCGATACTTTCTTTGATGTGGACTTAGAGACGGCCGTTGTACCAGATACACCGAACCCTCCATCAAAATCTAGTAGGGGGTTACGGGGTTTGTTTATGCGGAGGTCTCGACGAGAGTGATGTATCAATCTTTTTGTTTAGTCGAATCGTGGATATTTTGTAATTTATATATGGTGGTGGTGCTTATTGTCAAAAGCGAACCCTCCATCAAAAGACACCAATCATATTGGCGTGTTTTAGATAAATACTGTTTTAAATTTAATTCAATAAGAAATTGTAACACGCCGATCATGATGGCGTTTTTTCTTAATGAGACGCCAAAGCGGTTGGCGTTTTTCCCATAAATGGAAGAAATAACAAAATGAGTACATTTTTGTAATTGTAGTAGTAGAGTCCCCACACATCCTATTTTCTCCTTAAAATGACTCATAATAATAGAAAAGTAACTCATAAACCTTTGGTGTAACTCTAAGACATCTAAAGTAACTTATTTAACACAAATGTAACTTAAAAGGACCCTTTATTTTGGCGGCTCCATCTGGGACGAAAATGCATCATGTATATTCAATTTGGGCTTCCAAAATGTGATATGTATTGACTTCAAAGTCCAAACTTCATGCATTGGCCTTCGCATTAACTTGAATAATATTCACCATTTCGCCCAATGTAGAATGGTCTTGGACTTGGGCTTTTATTTCAGCAACTAAAAACATCATCCACTCATTTATCTTCTGAGCTCTAGTCCTTGTAATTGGCCCACTTTGATCAAGAGATCCATCTTGTTGTCCTTGTAGATCAGTGAAAGTGCAGGTTTTCGGTGTTGTGTTAAATTAAGGGTGTATCCAACTGATCAGGATGAAAATCCCAACCTAACTGAGTCGTTGGCACGACGACCGGAACCTGGTATCAATAAAATTCCTCAACCCACTCTACTGGCTAGTATAGTCGAGGTAAGGGTCGAATCCCACAGAGATGGACACGTTTAGGATAATTGTGGTGTTAGTCTGGAAGGTTTTGGTACGCATCCAACCTGAACCGGAAATACTTGTACCGACGCTCTAAAGCGTTCACGATATGCATAAATAGATCCTGGTGCATCCTAAAACGTTGCCTGAAAAAGTTGTCCCCAAACCGCGGCTACTCAACAAAATAGTCGTCCCACAACCGTTGGTGTGCAACGACGTGGTCTCGGGGAACTACAGCTCGATGATGGATGGGGCGAGGTACCGCCGGCTGCTGCTGCTGCAAGACTGCTTGTATCATGCGATTTATCTCTCCGGACGTATAGGCCCGCATCTCTTCGTTAATCCGCCGGCATACCTCATCAGCATCCCCACCACTACCACCTGCACCACTACCACCCGCATCAACCATTTCCAAATGTAGAGAGAAATGTAGAGTGAAAGAAGAGAAACTCGTTAATACAAGTGGTGCAAATGAAAATGAAGTGCAACGAGCCGTATATATAGAGTTTTGAAAAAAAAAAGTCAAAAAATCGCTAGTCCGTCCGCTCGTCCGTCGGGAGCCCACAATAGCAGACGGACTAGCGCCATAAGCGACGGATGAGAGGTCGCAATAGTGGACTAGCGCGCCGGACTAGCAGCTAGTGATCGCTAGTTCACGCGCTAGTCTACTATTGTGGATGCTCTAAGGAATTGAGGGAATATAAAGTAGGACTCCTCCCACTAACCTTTTTCAATCATTTTCTACTTTATTTCTTAAAACTTGTGCTTGATCAAATTCGCCTTGTATTAGTGGGCGGAGGGAGTATTAGATACAATACAACTCAATGAGGTCTTATTTGGACCAATGGAGCTCTTGGGTGACACCGTCTTAATGCCGGACATGTCTATCACTACACACTTACCAAATTTTATTAGAACAAGACTTTTCTTAACTTTCGAAAGTAAAAATGGTCCTAGGCTCAAGCTCAATCATGACTTCTAGGGTATAACATAAAGAATTCAAAATCAATTGGATACCCTAATGCATCTGATCATTTTTCTGCCAATATCATCAACTTACAAAGAAATCATGCATTCACTTGCAAAGAGTAGTAGAGACACGCTCTTATTAAAGACTCACATAATTTGGAGTTGATTGCTTAACATATACTGATACGAGGGGACTCGTATCGAGGGATAACTGCGAGAGTTCGTGACGAAGATATTGGTTCGTTCGCGAGGAAATTCCCGTCGAGCAGCCAATTATCGTTCTAGGGTTTTTTTAATAAGAAAACTTGCAAGAAAGATAAAGAACAATAAAAGATAAAAGTAACGATAAAAGATAAACTGAATTGATATTTCTTGAATGATTGAGAAGAATACAATGTCTCTCCTATAAATAGGACTATCCTGACTTAGAGAACAAGAAAATATAGATACTAATAATATATGAAAAGATATGGAAATCAATAACTAAATAAATAATAGATAAGGGGGTAATCCTAGAATATGCTCGTATCAACTCCCCCTCAGTTAAAATTCACCTTGCCCTCAAGGTGGAAACCAAGAAACAACAAGGCAGTGCAACTCTGAAATTAGGTTATCATAGAACACTTCATGACGCTCTTGATGCTGACGAGTCTCCATCATCGGGTTAGCAAGTTGCAGATACAACTGCGCGGCATCTTCTGGTGCAATCATCAATCCTAGTCTACTAAAATTCATGTCGGCACCACTTGTCACAACCACTACATTAACATCCTTGAGACTATAGTACTTGCAAAAGGACTCAGCTCTACTTAAGAAAAGTTTGAAAATAGTCCTTATCTCTTCAAACATATCATTTAGATGATATACAAATAGCACTACGGCTAACAAGACCCATCCCCTCTGTTAAGTCCATGCTGCAAGGACGAAAAGTCTTTTTATCAATCTCTATGACTGCTTTCCCATCAACGAAACCTCCAGCTTGATCCAACTCTACCCTACAGTTAAGGTGCAACAATAACGCCTTTGCATTGGCATCAAAAGGATCAACTCCAATAATTTTCACTTGTGGGAGCACCCACAGAATGTAGGCTTCAATCTTCTTCCAATCCCGAATAAAGTGTTGTGAGGTACTCCCTCCTGGATCAAATGCACAAGACCCAAGTTTTGCACTTAATCGGCTAGGCGAAAGTGAAGCAATATATTCCGGAGAGGCGTCGTCCACCTTTTGACAGTCAATGTGGGCTCGTCGAGCTCCAGCGGTGTCGGGCAGCGGTGTGGCTGAGCAGTCAATAAATCCATCGCAAAGAGGGATCACCCGTGCATCCGCGTCGAGGAAAGTTGATCGATGATTAATACCTAGAACATCACCAACATGCCAAACAACATATACACATGCAATTACCTTCTTCACTTCCTCAATGGAACCATCTTCGTCCTCTTTCAACAAAAAAGAATCAATCTTGTTGCTCAACATTGTAATATCCACCCTATTATGCTCCACAACATGTATAGGTTCTTGGCGTGCAAAAACAACATTACATGAATCATATATGTCATCTTGACTACCATGAATTGGTCCATCAACACTAGAGTGAATAACTTCTTTTGTCTCTTCATCACCAATTGGATCCCGATTAAGTAATTGATCACTTACAATATTATCATAATGAATTTGCTGAGATTGCACTGATTCATGTTCATCAATATCATTGGCAAGGGACTCTATTGAGCCGTACCTGATATCAAGACTGCACGGTGGGGAGCTCTGCGCTGGTGGCTGTTGCAGGCTGCTTGTGATGTCGGGGTTCACGTGCAGTTGCACGACGTACGGTGCAGCGGAGTAAGGCAACAGATCGGTCGAGTGTGACATGCCTAGGGTAGGCGGCTGCGGGTGGCAGGCATACTGTTCTCCAAGGGTGTGCGGCTGGAGCGAGTTTGGCGTGATGTCCAACGTCGAAATGTGGTGTGGGGCGTGATGGAGAACAGCTGGGGCGGCGATAGTCGGCTGCGGTAGGGGACATGATACTGGTGCCGTGTACGGGATGCTAAACCCAGTGTGTGGATCTCCTAGACGATGTTCTTTTGCATCCATCCGGGACACCAATTGCTCGACATCTGCGGTCAAGCGCTCAAGTTGTGAAACCAAGGCAGCCACCGATAGGTTCGGTCCCACTTCCGGCGTCTCCGCGGGTGGAGTACTCCCATGTCGTTTCCCCTTCACAGTGTCACTTTGGTAGTCAATTTCATGGCCCAAAAACCAAGTCTCCTCACTATAGCCAGAATTAGCGTCTTCTTCATATTTAGAAGAATCCCTAAAATCATTAGGACCATATATGGATTCCTTCCCTCCACAATTGAAAGCTGTTGTTGTGCTTTGGTGGTTTAGTGGATACCAGGAGAAGGGTGAGCGTTGCGGTGGCGGCGGCAGCCAGTTAGGAGGGCTGCGTTGCCGTCGGTAGGGATCTAGATCACAAGTCGGCGCTGTTTCATAGCCATAAGACGGCTGGATCAAATCTTGGTGTGGGTGTTGCGATGTGTGTTGTCTCTGCAAGTCCCAGCAGGTAGAAGGCGGCCAGCCGGTTGGGGATTCTTGAACATAGGATCTGTACTCTTGCTGCACGTGATACCACGGTGGGTCCCAACAGGAAAGCGGTCGTGGCTGCGGTGGTTGTGTATGGCGGTGACCGAATTGAGGGTCCTGGTGATAGGGAGTGGGCTGAAATTGATCTGGCGCGTTGAATGATGGCACATCATATGGCAATCCTTGGTTGGGCGATTGCAACTCCCAGACTTGTTGTTGATGGTACATGTTGACGGAGGATGAGAACGGATGAAAGCACCAATTGATACGAGGGGACTCGTATCGAGGGATAACTGCGAGAGTTTATGACGAAGATATTGGTTCGTTCGCGGGGAAATTCCCGTCGAGCAGCCAATTATCGTTCTAAGGTTTTTTAAATAAGAAAACTTGCAAGAAAGATAAAGAACAATAAAAGATAAAAGTAACGATAAAAGATAAACTGAATTGATATTTCTTGAATGATTGAGAAGAATACAATGTCTCTCCTATAAATAGGACTATCCTGACTTAGAGAACAAGAAAATAGAGATACTAATAATATATGAAAAGATATGGAAATCAATAACTAAATAAATAATAGATATGGGGATAATCCTAGAATATGCTCGTATCATATACATATTCATCCACATTTATCTAGATATTGAACCATGCATTTGGGAACACACGCCTAACTATGACTAGTTATTCATGCTTGCATTTTTGTAAATATAATTGTTACTAAAACGTCTCATCCTCACACTTGGCCGTCACTTACCAGTTGATAAGTTGGGACAAGTGGAAGGTAAAGAAAAGACAATAAAAACAATTTACGCAAACACGCATTCTCCCACCCTCACACTTGCCGATACTTCTCAGTAATTCAATCGGCAAGTAGGAGTCGAAAGAAATGCGAAGAGTTTGAGATGTCGTGAACCCACCTCTTGGAGACTAGAGTCGAAAGAGGCAGCCACTAAGGAGTCCACCTTTTGGAGTCTTCATAGCGGTGCAAGGTGTGGATCGAGAAATGCGAAGGGTTTGAGAGGGTTGATGTGTTGTTATGCCATATTTTTCATCTCCCCGTCCCACAATTTGCCGATTGATCTGTTGATAACTACTCCCTCCATCCCGTAAAAATATGTGCACTTTTCATTTTAGTTCGTTCCATAAAAATATGAGCATTCCATTTATGGAAAGTTATCCCGACATATCACCTATATACATCAAGTTATTTACAACTTATATCACCACCAAGGGCAAAGATCCTCTGTCGTGCACAACAAGCAAGGGTTGTGCTAAATGTATACTCACATCCAATTATTTCATAATAAAATAATATTGTGTGAAACAACATCTCATGCTATGCTATGCTATCAGCCGGATCCAAACTCCACCATCAAAACACAAATAATAATCCACTAACAGCATCATATCGATTATTTTGACTAATCATATTTATTCCACTATAATTCTGGCCTATAATTAGAAATTCATGCAAATGAATATATATCTATTTTCAGTATAATTATAAATAATTCCGGTGGGCGTAGTCGGAATTTGATCTGCCGACATAAACTGGGCTGTGAAGTCCAAACCGACAAACTTCAATCTGGAAAATAAACAGTTTTAAGTTTTAACTTTAATTTAAAAACCTAAAAAAATACTACAGAAATTGAACATTTTGTAAAGTCAAATTCTTTACCTCCATCGTAAACCACGTAAAGCACCAAATCATCTGCTAATGCTAATCTCTCTCTTTATTTCCCGAATCCCCTAATCAAAATCCTCAATTACACAATGGAATTCGTTTAAACCTTTCCCCCAATTCACAAGAGCGCGCGCCTCGCCGCCGCCGCCGTCGTTTCAAATCCCTCTGCAGATTTATGCATACCACTTGTCGATAATGGAGGAGACGACTCTCACGACTCCCACGACTTCCTTTCCCCCTCAGAAAATCCCCAAATCGGGGCCCAAGCAGCCGGCGGCCGGCCACCGGAGCTCCGCCGCGGCTAAACAGATCCACCCCGACGCCCCCGCCGCGGGGCAGGCGGCGTACCGCCTCCTGTGCCACGTGCACACCGCCGGCGGCGTGATTGGGAACTCCGGCTCCATAATCAAGCAGCTGGAAACCCTAACCGGCTCGAGGATACGCTTCGAGGAGGGCATCCCCAATTGTCACGAGCGCGTGGTCAACATCGTCGGCGAGGGCGCGATGGAGAGGAAGATATCCGTCGGCGGAGGCGAGGACGAGGATACGGTGAGCGTCTCGAGAGCGCAGGAGGGCTTGATTAGGGTTTTTGAGAGGGTTTTGGAGGTGGAAGGGAGTGCTGGGAAAAATGACAATGGAGGAGACGATAGCGAACATCGCAACAACAACAATAACGGATTGATTGTTTGCCGGTTACTAGCTCCGACAGTTCAGATCGGAGCGCTGATGGGAAAGGGGGGCAAAATTGTCGCCGCCATTCGCAAAAGCACGGGGGCGAAAATTCGTGTTTTCAAGAAAGAGCAGGTTCCCCCTTGTGCTGCACCGGAAGAGGAGCTGATTCAGGTGATTTAGTTCTTGCTATTTTTGGCGATTCTCTCAATGATTGCTTGAATAGATGATGTTGATTGCATATAGTTTGATTAGGAATTTGACTTTTATGTGTATGTAAGCATTGAGTCATGAAATGGTGGGAAGATATTTACATTTCAAACTTAAAAATGGAAAAGTTAGGAAGGATTGTTGTCGTTGTTCACTTACACGAGTTAGGTGGTTTCCTAACTCCCAAAGTTTTTTCCCAATTCGAGTCCGTTTATCTGGGAATAGAGTCAAAATGCATGCCTTCCGTTATCCTGTTTATGTTTCCTTATTGCTGCAGTTAATGCTGGAATGTTTCAATTATTGCTAAATCCAGACATGATCAATTGCCAAAATGTAAGCCTTAGGTAATCAAGTATGTTAATATCTTAGAGTAAAAGATTCGGTCACTTAGTAATAAATGGCTATCACTATAATGTTATTAGGATTTATACATGTTCAATGCTTTTTGTTCCCAATTTGATTTTTTCCCTTGAATGAACGAGCTCAGTTTTGTGCATATAGTTTGAGGCAACCCACCTCTTTATCTAAAAGGGGTATGTTTTCTAGATTATTCTGCCTCAAAGCATATCTTCTCAATTATGTGGCAGATTGTGGGTGGACTTCTCGCTGTTAAGAAAGCACTGCTTGCTGTTTCTCGTCGTCTCCAGGATAGAATCCTTGGTGAAGGAGCTCCTGGCCATATATCCACTCATGGGGCATTACAAAATTCATACTCAGATTTCAATGTGAAAAACAATACTTCCACACTGCCTGTTTCTGATACTGCTGTTGAGCATTGTTCTGTTGACCATTCTTTGTCGGCAGACACTGAAAAGTATCTTAATGTAGATGATAAAAGCTCTCTGAAGAAAGTTATCTTCCGATTTCTTTGCTCTAGTGGAATTGCTGGTGGTGTCATTGGAAAGGGTGCCAACATTGTCAAATATTTGGAAAAAGAAACTGGAGCTTCTATAAAGTTTGCATCTCCAGTGTCGGGGTCAAGGGAACGCCTTGCCATCATCTCTTCTTTGGAGGTTTCCGATCCAGCTTTTACATTTGTTTTCTTTAGATGACATCATCTATTCTCTCTCTATGGTCCTTACCTTGCTGTTACTCTGTCAGTTGTTTCTTCTCGTCACTTTTGTGTTTCGTCTGTCCTCTTTGCAGAGTCCAAATCCGCTGTATTCTCCTGCACAGATCGCTATTGTCCGTGTTTTTTCCAGATGCGTCGAAGTTGCCCTGGACCAGGGGGCGATAGTGAGCTTCGGCCGTGGGGAGAGTGTATCAGCAAGAATTCTCGTTTCATCGAGCCAGCTTAGCAGTATACTGGATGGGGCCGGAAAGCTTGCTACAGATATAAGTCTTGCATCAGGTGCTGAGATACAACTAATGGGAGCGGATCTTCCAGATTTTGCTGGAGTTGGCGATAATGTGGTCCAGGTAGGTCTGAGCTTGAACTGCTACTGCTTATGCATTTAAATCTTGAAACCTCCTAGTTTTGCTCAACCCAAACTAGAATCGTATGTGCTTCTTCCTGGGTAATGGATGGTTGATGTTCCAACTCGTATATGTGTGCTTAAGTAGTAACTGAAAACTTATTGAAATATCTCTTTATTCAAAAGATGCACATCTTCTCTTATAATGTCACTATTTCTTAATGATAGTCTTGTTCTTTTATATTAGAGTCAATTAATTTAATCGTCGCACGATCAACATGAGCATGTTGCAGATGGACATGATTATTTCGTGTAGTTATCCACATATTTTTTTTTTCTGTAGTCAATTAATTTAAGCGTCGCACGATCAACATGAGCATGTTGCAGATGGACATGATTATTTCGTGTAGTTATCCACATATTTTTTTTCTGAACTTGTGCAAGTCTTACTTCACAGATTTCAGGTGACTATGAAAACGTTAAGAGTGCTCTATTTCAACTTGCTGGGAGGCTTCGGGAGAATTTCTTTTCTAGAATAGGATACAAAGGAGCAGGAAGCAGACATAGTTTGTACTCAACTGTTTCCAGCAGCATTCCTATTGGTGGAGAGGGAGCTTTTTCAACACAATCTGCACAACTGTCTAGACTTTCCCATATTGATGAATTGGACCACCTTGGATTTGTGCAGAAATCAAGCAGCTCTTGGCTACCAGGATTGCAGTGGGAACTGGTAATGGTTTTCTTCACGACCCTTTGGCTGTATGATCATATTGTTTCTCTTTCATGAAAACTAGTGCGCTTGTATGATTTCACTGTTCCAAGTGATTTCCTGTTAACAGGCAAACAACATAGAGAGTAAACCAAGACTCGTTGATGGTTCTAAAGAAACTTTTCCTAGTGGGTTCAAGCGAGAAAGGTATGCACCATGCCCTGTAAATAGCCGGTTTCTTAGTAGTATTCTCATCCTTAATGTTAAACTGTGGATTCGGCTGAGTATGTCAAAAATTTAAAAAAAAAAAAAATTCGTGTATCATTGTAATCTAGAGTTGTTATCATTTGTAAAGTTGACCTCAATTGACCATAGCTTGTAGCCTTGTATTGTTATCTTCTAATCGGACTTATAGTTGACTGTTGTATGCTGCTATGTTTTGCTCGATAATTCAATGTTTATTTTGCAGCAATATTGTGAATGAGGGGTCAGAACAAAAGGTCGAAGTTGTGGTTCCCAAGGAAAAGTTTAGCTCTGTGTATGGTGACGATGGAAGCAACCTGACTCGTTTAAGAGAGGTATGCTTCATCTAAAACCCATTCCTTGTTAATTCGTCTTAACCTGCATTACCCTAATACCATCTTTTCAAGAGTCTGCTTTGTGTGTCATTGTGCTGTTTCCATGTTTCCCCGACTTATCTATTTGTATGCCAACTTCTGCAAATGTGAACTCCAGTTTTCTTGTTATTTAAAGTTGAAACGAGTTCTCAAGCTGCGATTTCAACTCTTTGGGCTGTTAACGTCATTCAATGTTATTACTATCATTTCATTCATCATTGAATTATGGTCTCTTTTGGCAGATATCAAGTGCAGTCGTGACAGTGGTAGATCCCAGCCCTGGGGAAAGCAGCGGTAAGGTGATCATATCAGGGACACCCGAATGCATCCGGATTGCTCAGAGCCTACTTCAAGCATTCATCTCATTTTGATGGAGACTGCGTTCTAGGCTGCGATCATTTACATCCGCGGTAAATAGCGAGTGCTAGCATAGCACGTTTTAACTGTGATTAAAGTAGTGTTTCCCACATCAGCACCTATCTGAGGTGTTTTGTATGGTAGATGAAGATCTTTTAACGTGATTTGATGTAAATCCTTTGTAATGCCACTGGGATAGTTTCACCTTTGCAGCTGTAATTATTATGGTAACGACGGATCTTTTGAGTGTGGATGATAACTGATAGTCTTGATTCGTCTGTAAAAAGAGGAGTGAGCTTCAAATTTAGTGTTTGGAAAATGCACTTTGCACAATTTATGTCTCTGAATTATAAAAAATATACTCCAGATCTCTGGATTAGAAAATATAATATGATTTCATTTCTGTTAATTTTCTTAATTTCCGCTTTTACCCTTGAATACTGAATGATTAGTAGAAGAATTCTTGTATTTTTCTATTTTGTTTCTCATACAACAACTCTTTTTTCTCTCTTTTTTACGTGTAATACTATTTAAATACTCCCTCTATCACACAAAAGATATTACACTTGTTGGACGGTACAAGATTTTAGGAGGTTTTATTTAGTGTGTTAAAAGGAGAGAGAAAATATAATTTTTATATTTATGTAGTATAGACTTTTTCTAATAATGAAAATGCAAAGAGAGAATACTAATAGTTGATTTTTCAACAATAGTATAATTTATAATACTCCATCTAGGAGCCATTAATAGTTTCATTTTGATTCTATTCGGGTTTTAAAAAATTGCTTGACTTTGTGAAGAAATATGGAAAAATAAGTTACTCTCTCCGTTTCTTCATAGTTGAGGCGGAATTTTTCGGCACGAAATTTTAGAAATGAATGTTGGGTGTGTTAAATAAATAGATAAAAAAATAAGAGAGAGGAAAAGGTGAAGAAAATAAAGTATAAAGTGCATAAAGCAGAGAGAATAAAGTAAGTGAGAGTAAAGTAAGAAAGAGAAAAAAGTTACCATATGTGGAAATGACTCAATTATGAAGAAACTTCCCGAAATGGAAAAATGATTCAACTATGAAGAAACGGAAAGTAGTTGAATGTGTACTCCTCTTTTATACATTGATTTTATAATAAAATGTGATTATAATGATTTAGGTGAATAGTGGGGTCTATTTACTTAGAATGGAAAAAGATAAATGAGACTTCAAACCGCGGACATCCAAAAATTTCAAAATGAGACATTATTTTATGGACTGAGGGAGTACAATCTTAAATCTTAAATTATATTTAGTTCAAAATTATGTTAGTTTTTCGAAAAATTTGTTATCATTTTAACTTATGGAATAATATTGAAGTATTGAATTCGATGAATGGATGACACCAGCCTAATGACAAATTGGATAAAAAAAATAAAGGAGAAAAAATAAATAAAATATAAAAGAGAAAGAGAAAAAGGCGTAAGTGTATTTTTAAAGGATCAAATTCAACACTCACTCTGAAAAGCGAGAAAAAAATTTCATTGTGTTTCTATGAAAACTATCAGTTTGATTGTCGTGGCACTTTCTTTTTCTTTTCTTTTTGTATAAACGTGATTAACGACAAAATTGTTAATCGTCGAAGCTTCAACCGTTTGAGATTCTCTAACAGATGAGACAACAAAGGCATTTTTTGGTGGGTTGTCTTGACTTGATTATTGTGTTGAATAAGACAATTTTACATTTCTTGTAGTCTGGTGAGCCTGATAAATTTGATTATTAAAAAAAGAAGAGAGACTATTCAATTTCATCATATAGACATAGGAGATAATCACAATCTTGCATATAATTAATTTGTTTCTAACAACACAAATTCTTAATCTATTGAAGTCTGAGTGCCTCCACAGGCCTTCCAACAAGTGACAAAACTGTCCCACAAATATGCCTTGAAGTGAGACCTGCTTCTTCAATCTGATCCTTTGGTGCTCCATGGTCTATGTATCTATCAGGTAGCATCATTGATCTCAGCTGCATTTCAACCAAAACAAGACATAATCAAAACCTAGGATCAACAGTATTCGGTTTCCTAGATAAATAGTGCTAAGATATAATACAATACAAGATTGAGTTGTGAAATTATTTTAGTTGGAAGAGATTGACTATGACTATAATCACATGATTACTCATTTATGATTGAGTTGTGGGATTCAATCTAATGAACCAAACACACTATACTCATTTAAACTCAAGATACAGTCTTGCAAACTGAACGGGCCCGAACTGAATTGGGGGAGTGCATGTGTGTGAATGTATGTAAGTAATAAGAAGGCATTGTTTTGATACCTTGAGGTGACCATCAAGGAGTCCATTAAGGCTTAGAAAATGTGAAACATGGGAGCCGAATCCCCCGATCGAGCCCTCTTCAACCGTGATGAGGATCTCGTGCTCCTTGGCAAGTCGCCGGATTAGATCAGTGTCCAGTGGCTTGCAGAATCTTGCATCCACCACTGTGGGTGCTATGTCGTAGGACTCGAGAACCTTTGCTGCTTCGAGGCACTGCTGCACCGCGGCTCCATACCCTACTATTGCCACCCTGTTCCCTTCTACTAGTATTCTTCCCTTCCCAATCTGTTGACACATTTTTTGAGGTTGAAAATACAAAGATCATAGTAATATGCAATAAAAGATCATTTGTTGTTGGTGTTGTTTACTTACTTCGATTGGTGTTCCTTTGTTATTGTGAGGGAGAGGAACTCCCACGCCGTTCCCTCTTGGGAACCGGAAGCAGCTAGGGCGGTCATCTATGGCTGCAGCCGTTGCAACCATGTGTATGAGCTCAGCCTCATCCGCTGGAGCCATCACCACCATGTTAGGCAGGCAGGCCATGTAGGTGACATCAAACGCGCCACAATGAGTGGGCCCATCAGCCCCAACTAGGCCAGCCCGGTCCATGGCGAACCGGACAGGCAGTTTTTGCAGATCAACATCATGGACCACCTTCACATCACCACACAAAAATGTTAGTACAACTCCAAATGTTCTAGGTACCATAGTTGCTCCTTACCTGGTCGTAGCCTCGTTGAAGGAAGGACGAGTAGATGGCACAAAAGGGCTTGAGGCCCTCAGAGGCCAAGCCGGCTGCAAATGTGACAGCGTGCTGCTCAGCAATCCCGACATCAAAACATCGCTCGGGAAATCGCTTCTGGAAGAAGTTGAGGCCAGTTCCACCCCCCATTGCAGCATGGATCCCCACAATCTTGCTGTCTACCTCAGCTTCTTTCACCAATGCTTCTGCAAAATACTGTGTGTACGAAAGTGTCGACGATTTCGCCTTGTTTTGCTTCCCGGTCGAAGGATCAAACTTGACAACACCTAAAACAAACACGCAAGAACAAGAGATGAGACAACAATACTTCTTATAGAGAAATTTGAGAATTTGGGATTATCTAACCATGCATTCTATCAGCTGCTGCTTCTGCTGGTGGATAGCCCTTCCCTTTCTCTGTCACAATGTGTATGAGAACCGGCCCCGGTGCTGGCATCGCCTTAACCTTCTCAAAAATAGTGACCAAATCATCAATGTTGTGTCCATCCACAGGGCCAATGTAGTACAACCCGAGCTCCTCAAAGAGAGTGGAGCCAGACGCGCTCAGCATCCCCCTCGCGTACTCATCCACCTTAGCCGCCACCTCATGCGCCTGCGGCCCTATCTGCTTCGTTATACTCTGCAAGAGAAACCGGTTTCAGTATCAATCAATCAATCAAACAGACAGAATTATGCAAATTAGGCCTACTTTAGCAGCCTCCCTAAGCTGCCTAAACTTAGGGCTGGCTTGAAGCTTGGTGAGGGCGCTGCTGAGGGCGCCAACAGGGGTGGCAGGGCCATCGAGCGTGGCTGTGGGGAGCGACACCTGCTTGTTGTCATTCAAGACGACGATGAGGTTGGAGTCCAGGAAGCCTGCATTATTCATGGCCTCATAGGCTTGGCCAGCAGTCATGGCTCCGTCTCCAATCACCGACACGACACTGTTGTTTTTCCCTAACAGATCTCTAGCTACAGCCATACCAAGACCAGCAGAAATGCTGGTGGAGCTATGGCCAACACCAAAGGCATCATGAACACTCTCATCCCTCTTGGGAAAGCCGGCCAGTCCCGATGTCTGCCTTATCGTATGCATCTTCGACCGCCTACCCGTCAGAATCTTATGACCGTACGCCTGCACAACACACATCCACATAGTTCTAAAATTTTCATCCAATCAATTAAACAATTAATCACATCCCGAGTAATGCCAAATCAAACACACCCTACCTGATGGCCCACATCCCAGATGAGTTTGTCATCTGGGGTGTTGAAGACGTGGTGGAGCGCGACAGTGAGCTCCACCACGCCGAGGCTGGAGCTCAGGTGGCCCCCGGTTTTCGACACGGTGTACACGATCTCTTGCCTCAGCTCTGCAGCCAACTGTTCCAAATCCTGACCAAAACCATTGAAGAGATTGATTAAATCTAGAGATCTATGATTGCGAAACAACCTTTATCTTTTTATGACTCACCTTCTTGGTGAGATTCTTCATATGAATGGGGTGGTTGATGGTATCTAGCAACGGCGTCGCCGGTTTCTCGCTAGAGAAATCAAGCTTCAATTCCTCCTTGTCTTTCCTCATCGCCATGTTCCTTTCCTCCGATCCCGAACTTGCTCCGCATGCTTTAACACGCATCTACACAACACTTAGCTCAATCAATGCAACATATTCATATAAATATTTGCAGAAAAACAAAAAAAATTGTGAAGAAGTTACCTTTTGTTTTCTTGGAGCATGATTGAGTTTAGGAGGTGAGAAATTTGGTAGTGTAGCTTGGTTTAATCTGATGAAATATCCAGAAACGGCCATGGTGGAAGAGAGTGTGTAAATGAGATCAGTGGAGTTGCTATTTATTTAAGAAGCAACATTTATACTCATTTTTTGGAAATTATACAATTTATTATTTTGTCCTCGTTTTTAACTACACTGCTGTATATGCAGATTCCTTTTATTAAAAAATTTATTTTCGTTTTTTAATATTAATTTCACTAATTCAAAACCAAATTGAAATTGAGATTATTAGTGTGTACAAATTGCAATACATGTAACTTCACAATAATCGTGTGGGGAAGCATCGATTTGCATTCAATATCATTGTGTTAGTTGAATTTGAATACTCACATTCACATAACATGACGATGACGAACAATTTACTTATTATTCCAACTAATTCCATTTAATTTTTTGTTCAAAAATTATTTAATGATTTGAGTCAGCATGTACTAAGCTCCTTTTTTTGTCGCTGGTAGAGGAATCATTTGGGAAAAAAATTCTTGCTCGCGATTTTTAAATCTCATTTGGCTTTATGTGTACTAATATGCATATATATTCTTAATATTCTATGTCTACTATGTCGGATATATATTATTTCAACAAATATGTAATTACAGATTTGTGCTCTCAATAAAAAATTGCTGTCGCATATCCATAATTAATACTACTACTCCGTCAGTCCTTTAATACGGTCCACGGTATTATTTTAAGAAATATAAAGGTAAGTGAGTTGAAAACGGTGATATATGGATCCTACTTTTATATATACCATCTGTTCGTTATTAGGAGTCTCGGTTTATCATTTTAGTCCATCAGCCAATGATTCACTTTTACTATATATGATAGGTCGACCTCACTTTTCACTAACTTTGTTCACATTCTATTAGAAAACTTAGTAGTACACCATATATTTCTCAATTACATTTTCTCAATCACTTTTCTTTATATTTCTTAAAAATCGCGTCGAACTCAAATGAGATTAAAATGAGATTCCTGTATTTTATAATGTGAGAGAGAAATAGTATAAAATGTGGGGTCTATTATCAAAAATACTAAAAGTAAAGTGAGACAATTAATAAAGAACGAACTAAAAATGAAAAACTAAGACACTAATGGGAGATGGATAGAGTTTTTTTTTTCCTATAAAATATACTAGTATTACAATCATGCATGATCAAAAGAAAGATACAATATTGTGTAGCAGTAGTACTCCCACTGTTCATAAATTATTGTCCAAATTTGACTCGACACGAATTTATAGAAATGTGAAGAAAATGTGTTGAAAAGTTAAAGGAATGAGGGTTCCACATTTATATACTAGTTCTATTATAAAATGTGAGTGTAAAGAGTTTGTGGAAAGTGTAGTCCATTTACCAAAAAAAAAAAAAAGCAAAGTAGACAACTTTTTATGAACGTGATAAAATTAGACAACATTTCACTAATACATGGAGTAATAAGTAATTATCTAGTTATATACATTCATTATCTTGAGTAATAAGTAGTAATTATCTAGTTATGTACATTCAGTATCTAGATTCTTAGATATTTTTGGGGTCAACTCGAACATAGTGTCACTTCTAAAATAGCATATATTTAGTGGAATACTGAAAGGACTCAACTTAATCTCAATTTATTTAATCTGTCAGACAAGATTTCATAGCAAGTTACAAATAGGTAAAAACACCTCACTAGTACTAGGAGAAAAAAAAAGAAAAAGATAAATTGTTTTCCTGTTAACTACTTGGAATTGAATATGTACTCCTAGCCCTATTTGATATTGACATTCAATACTTGCAGGCTTTTTTGAAATTAATCATCATCTATTCACTAGTTGAATTTTTCTCAAACAAATGCTTAAAACGTTGGAAATTTATTTGAAACCAAAAGATTTGAGAAAAGATTGAAATTGTTGCAAACCTAAAATTTATGGATTAATACAATCATTATTATTTTTTTTCTCAATTGAAAAGGCTCAAAACCTGTGATGAGTAGATGTGAGTTGTATTTTGCTATTATCAGTCCATTAAATTTATTAGCACTAACAGATTATGGACATATATAAATGATAATCATATTTTTGGTACTTTTATACTATTATTACATATGAGCATATTCGTCTAATCTCATCGGTCCTTCTCTCTCCCCTACACCTAATTTATTGTTTGTCCCATTCTAGACTCTTTTTCTAAGAATTTCTTATTTTATCTCTATCCATTTTTGCACTCAAAAGTCTTCTTACAATTTTTGTTTTATTTTCTCAATCTCCACCAATGGAGTTCTCATATCAACACATGGTGGAAGTTGCATCTTTCTTTTTCAAAAAATCATTAATGACGTTTTTATAGTTCTCCCATATACCTAGATTGACAATTACTACTACTTTTACTTATATCAACAACCACAATTTCTTTATGTCTTAAACGACGCACTGCTAGTACAAATATAACATGAAAATGGCATATTCAATCATCTTTCTCCAACACCAAACATTTCAATTTCTTCAAATAATAGTTCAATGAGAGTTTGTCAATGAATAAGTACTACAGTGAATCCATGCACCAATTTCTCATTTCTCAAGAAATCTTGTGACATCCCAAATAATATATCTTGGAGAAGTGAGTGTGTCGAGGGTGTAAAGGCAAGGCATTTGGCCTTTCATGTAGCCGAGACTTAGTGTAACCTTCAATATTATTATAGTGTGTCTTAAATGCCAAGCTTTTCAAGTATCATCCTTTGGCTTTATAAATAGACTTGAATATGGAGTAGAAGAGTACTCCTACAATAAGCATTCTCTATTCTCTCCACCTTTCTACATCACAACGTGCATTTTAGGAGCATTGTTGGCTCAATCCGAGAGCACTAGCCGGAGAGTAATTTGTCTTGCGGAAAGAGAGTTCTCATTGACTCGACTTATAGTTTGGCCTTTTGTTTTCGTTGTAATTTTCATTCCATTTATTGTTGTACATTGTTTGTACACAGCTAAGGAATTTTATCCCATTATATCTGACAATCGCAAGAGAAATTATTGTACCATTATAAGACAAGATTATGCCAGTCGAAGTTGGTGGAACGTGAACTCCAAAGTTGGAATGAAACAACGGTGGTCGCAATGTTCTTGGACTACGAAATGCTTAATTCTTTAAAAATTTATTCTCTTAAGATCGTGTTTATCATTTATCATTTGAAAGCAACACCAAGATAGATTTGGTAGTACTAATTGGGATGCATATGTTGTTGAACACAAAATGCACCTAGAGTTCATTATATATCTTTAAAAATTTATTCTCTTAAGATCGTGTTTATCATTTATCATTTGAAAGCAACACCAAAATAGATTTGGTAGTACTAATTGGGATGCATATGTTGTTGAACACAAAATGCACCTAGAGTTCATTATAATTGTGTACATATTGTTGAAGACAATATTGTGAAAATTGTTTTAACGTGTTGTTAAAGACAATGAGGACCACAGGTGGTCGCAATGGTCTTCGATGGAAAATCACGATAACAATCCAAAGGAATGGTTTGTTGATATGGGTACCACATGTCATGTGCTCTCGGAAAGAAACACTTAATCTACTTACACATCTGTTGGATGTAGAAATATACGTATGAGATGGTTGGTGTAATGTGTTCTTGAAATTAACATCTGGACAGGTTTTAACTTTTAAGAATGTGCTACTCCCAGACATCTGAAATAACTTGATGCATGTCAGACTTACTTTTAGTAAATCATAGATTTTCATTAGAATTTGAGTATGAAAAGTTATTTTGACCAAGTACAAAAAGTTTATAGGTAAAGGCATCTAGTGAATGGACTTCTTAATTTGAATGTAATGCACTGTGAGAAGATATAAGCAATATTTTCACTATTGAGCAATATCATTCATTCAATATCGAAAAATTCTATCATTTTTATATTTTATACGTCATCTAGGTAAAGAATTAACGATGGCCAAATCCATATAACATAGTATATTAAATTAAAATGTGAATGAAACTTTTTGTATGATTTATACAAAACTTCAAAATTTTATATGAATCGTATAGTTAACCCCTGTCACTCTTTATCGAACTCAATATCATTTTGTTAAGAAACATAAATTATCATCAAAAAAGAAATATCATTGTTCATATGTCATATTATCATTTTTTTTTGCCTTTGATATTATACCATGTAAGTAGAATTTTGTTAGAATGATTATAAAATTACCTTTAATTTGGTATAATCTTTATAAAAATAATTTAAATTTGAAAAATATGTGAAATTCAGAGAAATTAACTTTCATATACGATTTGAAAGAATTAATCATTTGGATCTTACATTCAAATGTTAAAATTTCCATTTACATTAAGAATGAAGGAAAAAGAAATATTAATTGTAGCCACTAAATTCCTAGATCATGTGATTCTGATTGAGTTATTATTATTATTATTATTATTATTATTATTATTATTATTATTATTATTATTATTATTATTATTATTATTATTATTATTATTATTATTATTTAACCAAAAAAAGGTTCAGATTGAGTTACTATTAGTTACTATGTCTTCAACAATATATATGTGCATAGAATCAGAAAGTAAATGAAATTTAATTGTGAGACAAAATAAGATAAGATAACATGGATTATTAATAATAAGGTGATATCTTGCCACGTAAATGACGAAAATAGCCTTAGAGTAAAAAAATTAAAAAGGTAGAAATATCTAAAAATAATATAAAAGGATAAAAATATGTTTACCTTTATATCCAAGTTTTATTAACACTAATAAATTTTATCTAGAATCGACAATATGTAAGTACAATTGCTTAACGACGTTTTTTGTAATTCAGTCCAAAAACAAGCACGTCAGCATTATCGGTGGATAAAGATGTGAGCAAAGGGGTACAAATATGAAGGGATAGAACTATAATCCCAATTATAACACATTAATAGTCATATATTTATTTCACATTCTTGAATCCCAATTATAACTCATCAAGGCCATCTCCAACCATTTACACCAAACTTAAACCCATCATTTTTGAGTATGCGTCAATGTAATTTTATTCTAATCATTAACTCCAAACTCAAACTCAAAAGAATATTAAAACATACTCCCTCCGTTCCATAGTAACAGAGACATTTTGTTTTGAGCACTCATTTTGAAAAAATAATAATAAATAGTTAAAGTGGAGAAAGAGTAAAGTTAGAGAGAGAATATTGTAGATAAGACTCTTCACTACAATATATCTCTCTCTTACTTTACTCTTTCTCCACTTTAACTATTTATTATCATTTTTTCAAAACAAGAGCTCAAAACGAAACGTCTCTATTACTGTGAAACGGGGGGAATATATGAAAGCATTCCATCACTACCAACCAAAAGAAATATTCCAACGAAGAATTCGTCAAGTACTTGTTACACATTGTGATAGAGAAAATGTCCTTTTCATATTATTATGATGCATATTCACATCAATTGTAAAATAAAGGCCTAGTTTGTAATATTTTAAATTTTTTTCAGTAGATACCCAAATTTGATGTTGTACACTAAATTTGGTGTCGTTTAAGGAAAAAACACAAAAAATGAATATGGATTCGGAGCATGGTTGAAGAAGATATTTACACTAAAAATGGGTTTTAGTGTACGGTTGGAGATAACCTAATAATCATATAATTATCGCATTCTTGAATCCACTAGTGATCAAACGGCAAGTTGATTATAAGTCTCCAGCAAACAATTGTCCCGTGTTAAAAGTTTTTCATTTCCTGCATTCATTTTTAAAAAATAAATATAAATAATTAAAGTGATAGAAAAAATAATTATAAATAAAATGATTCTTCTATTATAGAACAGAAGAAATAGTATTTTTGTAGTACTAATTTTCCATTGTTTTGATTTTTGGTATAATACGCTACTATTTTTATGTTTTATGTAATATCCTCAAATAAAAAAAAATCCTTGCTGTTTCTAATTGTTTAGATTTTAATTACAAAAAAAACACCATCAGGAAAAATAGAAGTTAAAGCAAATACAAAAGGTTCACAAAGTTACAAGATATCGAAATGCAGAAAACTCCTGATAGGGTTTAAAAATAAGAAGAGAACATAAAAAAACAAAAATAGGTACTGCCAAAACAGAATAGGTTCACAAGAATGAAACCACAATCTTATCCAACAAATTTGATGCTACTCCAAACTCAAAATTATTAATTAAAAATTATTAAACCATCCAAACTCAAAAGAAGGGAGGAGGGCAAGCTTAAGAAGTTGCTAATTCTCTTTTGAAGGAAGAGGTAAAAAGAAATACTCCGTAGCTATTATATTTATTTCTTTTTTATAAAAATTAATTCTTCAAGAGAAGGGATATTTAAGAATTATATTTATCATAGATATTCTCACCTAAACAAAATTACAATTTTTTAATTAGCTGAGCTAGATAACTAAAAATGTGTTTCTTTTCAAAATATTGAGTAATGTTGATGCATGCATTATATAAAATCAACTTAAAACCTCAATGTTTTTTATTATATTATAGAAAAAAATTGTTTGTAACGCTTCTATCTTTTAATTTCGAAATTTACCGTGGAGGAAAAACCATTGTTTTTTAAAAACTTTAAAAAGTTTCATTCCAAATAATAAAATTCTAACTAGAAAATGGTTAAGATGATTGCTTCCGACAATGCGACAGCAATGCATGACTGTAGTATTCGTAGTTTATTCACTTATAAAAATTTAGAGTGAACTTCAAATTTTGAACTCTTTCTATCTCTTAAAATTAGTAGTCTATCCAAACCTTTTAAACTGGGAGTACAAATTTTATGATAAATAAACATACAACATAGTATTTAATAGCATCACATTGAAAATTGAATCAAGACACAGCGAATAGTAGTTTATTTTAAAATGACCATAAATTAATGTTATTTAATTATGAGAAAGAACAAATTTATATAAACCGTATAGACGGAATAGTTTAATTTTTATGATTCACTTTATTTATACTTGATGTTTTTAATTAAATTGATTATATTTGGGATATACGAAAACTGATTTGATTAAATTAAGTTAGTGTGCGTATGGACACGTACAAGTTTTTAAAATAAAGATAAACATATTTGTTCAATTGAATATATTAATATATTTAAACATATGCATGTTCAATATATGTTCTGCTGCAGAGTCCATTGGAGATAATCAGATAAGTTGTGCATCAGCAAAAGTAATGGCCACGTAGGTTAGATAATGCTGAATTTCATAGTTCTTTAATAGACTTTTATTAGTTTTTTATTAGACTTGTATTACCTATATACATTGATTAAATAGATGAAGGTCGATTGGTTTGTTTTGCGCGCGTTAAAGTGTAGCCCATATTCTATATAATTAATGTGCTTACTATTAAATATGCATATTTCTATAAAATCATGTCACGAGATGCACATTCGCATGTCTACCTGTCACCAAACAAACAAAAAAAATCAGAAAAAATTATATTACCTCTTAATTTAGACGTTTCATATTAATCAAAAAAATAGCCGAGTCAGTCGACACAAATCAGAATCAATTTTAAATGATAAGAAGAAATTAATTTTGTGCTAAAAATATGAAAAACCATAGTTGTTTCATAAAATACACAATTAAATTAATTAGCTTGATGTTGTTTCAATTTGCGAATGGTTGTGTTTATTGTTTTTAATTGTCTCGTGAAGATTGAGATGAATTTAATTTGTAGCACATTTCACCATCATCTTGCAAAATGTTGAGCGTGGACTTCTGTCTAAATCATTACCATGTACATTTAATTATTGTAGAACACTATTTCTTCAACGTTGGCAGATTGTGATGAACGCGGGATATTAATTTCTTGGAGAAAAGTATTTCTTGTCATTTTATATTAAAATGGGATTAATTAGATTTTATTAAAAGGATTCATGATAAGCACACCCCATTCATATTTTATTCATAGAAAATTTGAATAGAAATTACTATTAAAATGCACACGTTAATATCTCGTGTTAGGAGGATAAAATAACAAATTAAATAGATACTTCTACATTATTTTTCATTATTGAGGGGTATTGATTAATTGTTATGATAATATATAAATACGCGTGTTAAGCGATAGAAGGTAACGTGTACGTGTTTAAGGGCGACGTGGTCTCAAATAGGGACAAACATAAAATTGGGAATTGAAATTATTTTAAATTGATGATCTTGGAACTTTAATTAGTTGGCCTACTATTTATTTTTAAAATAATTAATACTAGTAATTTGGAAGAGTTTTGGAACGTCAACTTAACATATACTTCCTCAGATGAAAGAGTTTTGGAACGCCAACTTTAGATGGCATATTGATATAGTTTTTTTTTTTTTTTAATTGAATTGAGGGAAAGTTAAGTAGTTATAATAATATTTTTATTTTAAAAATATGTCAGTGAAAATTGAATATCTAAAATAAGAATTTGTGTCACTGCACAGATAGAGATATAGTACTCCTTAAATAAAAAAATGTAATCGATAAAATATTATCAACAATGTACATAGACGATTTGATTTCTTCTTTATAGTGTGTATTCATTTAATGAGTATCACTTGTTCAAATTTTATGTAACTCATATTACTTGGAAACAATGTGTTTCACGTCCACGATTGAGACATCCTGACAGCTTCACTTTATTTAATTTGGGTTACCTTCCTAAACCCTAAAAATAATTCTTAATGTCAAGCATAGATGTCCTCTATATTTATATGATAAAAAAAACTAGAAAATTACTTATAAACTTTGATTTGCCTATTGTACTTAATTTCAATCAGTTGTGTCATATACTCCTTTCATATTAGTTAATATGATATGTTTTCATGTTTAATACTTCATCAGTTCCAGTTACTTCATCAGTTCCAGTTAAGATATCTTTTTTTTTCCACATATTTTATAAAAATGATAATAAATAGTTAATTGTAAGGATAAAGTAAAGTAACAGAAAAATAATATAAAAGATAGTCTGTACTACATTATTCCCTCACCTAATTTAATTTCTCTCAATTTTAACTATTTATTGTCATTTTTACAAAATAAGTTCGAAAAAAAGGATCATCTTAAATGAGACAGGCAGAGTATGTCTCAAATAATGATATGTTTCTATTTTTGAAAAGAATAGAATCACTTTCTCTTCTCAACTAATATAAACAGCCATTTTTTTTTCTATAATTAAAATATCTATCTCTCTTGATTTAATACATATATCCATCTTTCTTCTTTAATTAAACACATGAATTAATAATTCCTAAAATTTCATTCAAACAAAAAATGGACCATCTTAATTTGTTGAGACGGAATGAATAATATTTTATATTTTTCAATTACTATTATACCTAAATGATACTAAGAATCATCTTCTGTACCAGCTCAAAACATAAAAGAATCATCTTTTGTACCTAAATTTCTTGAATATTGCGGTGAGAATGATTTATTCTATCTATATACTCCCCCGTCCACAATTAATTGATAAAGTATAACTCTTTTTTTATTCATTCACAGTTAATATATATACTTTTTACTAGTTTTAATAATTGACCTCTCATTCGTATAAAACTAATATAATATATAAAGTAAAATTCATATTCAATTAACTTTTTCCATCCACGGCAGGAGCATTTATTATTAAGATAGTAATATTGACCATGAATTTAACCAAATTTTAATAAATTAAAATTTTTAATTTTTTTCTATTGACTCATATACAAAAATATTTTATTGACGTTGAAAACAACATAATTTCATTACTTATAAGAGTATTTTGTTTTGTGTTTCACTTTTTTTTCTTTATTCTCTTTCCATTTTAAAATCAAATGTCATCTCAAGCATCACCAAATACTTTGTTTTATATACACAGGAAATAATAAAAAAATAAATTAAAGTTTAAGATTTAACAATCTATTTACAAATCTCATAAAAGTAATTAAAATTTGACCAAACTTCATATTTTATGTGACTATTATCTCTTTATTATTTAAATCTAAATATTTTAAGCACGCAAATACCACCTAGATAGTACTCTAAGGAAGATGGCCCATGACTTGGGCAGCATGAGATTTTATGAACTCTTATTTTGTTGTTAGGTGGAGAGAATAAAGAGAGAGAGAAAAAAGTAAAGGTAAAGGGATTTCTATTTTAAACAATAGGTCATATAGGTGGGACAAATTAAAAAGGAAAGTGAGCCATCTTCAATGGGACGGAGGGAGGTACTTGCAATTGAGTACTCCATCTGTCCCTTTAAAAATGAAATGTTTTTGTTTTTGAATTGTCCCATTAAAAATAAAACGTTTCCTAAAATGGAATCAACTTTATCTCTATTTTTTCATATCTCTTACTTTACTCTTTTTTATTAACTCACAAAATAACACCACATAAAATCTCGTGCCAATTTCAGAATATTTCATATTTAGTAGGACGGAGAGAATACTTCAGAACATATAGATAAAAGAAAAGAACTACCAAAATCAACTCAATAAGGATAAATAAATTGAGACATCACTGAATTAATGCTCTATTTCCATAAAATAAAAAAAGGAACCATAAATCAGAAATGTTCACCCTGTTAGGATTGGTAAAAAGGAAGAATAACACTACATGGATATAGATGAAATAGTTTACTAGGCACCCCTTCACTCTAAAATTGGTATCGATTCTATCTGCAGATCTAAAACATTTTTAAAAAGTAGACACGAACGAATGAACAAATTGCAACTCACAAGTAGTAATATACAAGTTTTTCAAAGTCACAACCAGCAGAAGCTAGCCATGTGTTGAGATGGAGTTGTGTGATTTAGAAGTTAGTACTTGATTACATGATGGCGTAACCAGAGCTCGTACATGATCATATGGAAGGCGTCGTGACTCACAGCAGGTGAGTTCCAATGGAAGTGTTTTTGGACCTGACAGCAGATCATCGTAAAGAATTAATTTACAATCAGTTACTCTGTGCGCTCAATGCACAAAACCAATATCATGTAGAATAGAGTAGGGAAAGATAAACTACTTAACTCGAGATTTGAATTTACAATCAGTTAAGAATTGAATTGTACCTTATGCAAATTGTTGTGCAATCTGACAAACTCTTCTTGTGTGATATTCTTCAGAATTTGCTTAAGCTGGTAGACATCCTTCTCCTTTAGTACTACCGAAAATTTATGCCAATTTAGTATGTCGTTGAAAGGCAAGTCGTAGTAATTAGAGAGAATCACTGTACAGAACAATTAATAGTTAATCAAACTACAATTATGAAAACATTGAATACTTACAAATAAGTAGTGCATACACAACATATAAAGCAGCACATGTTCATATATATTCTTCAAAATATTGAATACAGAATGATCCATTTTTCTCCCCTTTTCTGCAAAAGTATTTCCATTTCTGACGGTACAAGTCGTGGTTGTATTCAGACGGTAAAATAAATACATATTCATTGCTGTAACTAGATTTCCATTTCTAATACTATGACTATATTCCAATCTTGAGAAATGTTATGCTACACACCTATACAACCATCCGTGAGCACCATTTGTTTAATACACGTTTAGCGACTTTCATGAAACATAAAGGCCAAACCCGCTAAAACTTATTATAACATATACATAGGTGAGAAGAGAGGGGATTAGTTCTCACCAGGTATACATCCATAGTGTATAGAGTCTGCTATACGGGCACTATTGACTTGAGAGCCACCTGGGCAAATGCAGAATTTTGTTCTGTAAAATCTCTTTTGATACACAAGATGCCCAGTGGCCCTGTTAATTCTGTTGTTGGATATGTCAAGTTCAGTATCATTTTCCCATACTTGTGCCAATATGACACGAATCTTGGAATTTCTATGCCCTGCCCAAAAAGCGAGTGTCGTCCTGCAACATATGTTAATTAATTCTTCAAATCCCGTTCTTAACTGATGAATAGAAATGGATAAATGGAACATTGTAAAAGAAAGATTAAACCATACTATTATGGTTCTAAGTGATCAGCTCAATCTACTCAATACCATATATTGCACTAAGGGGGCATTTACTTTGGGTGACAGAACAGCAGCTAAAAGTAATATAGGCTTATGTTGACCTGACCATAATTTCCTGCAAAGGAGAATATGCGTGTAGACAAGAGATAGTAGCTAAGAGTTTAGCAACAGAAAGTCCACTTTTCACCCAGACAGAAGTTTCAGCAAAAATAATACTAAAGTGAATCCCCCTTCGGCACTTTCTCAAGGTTCATGGGGTTTCAAGGAATGAAACGATCTCCTTTCTTTTAAAGCCATGGAGGTTATTAGAATTTTTTATTTTTATTTTGATCTGACCTTCTTCAGATTGTAGATTACTCTCAGAAGCAGATTGGTGAACATATTTCACGCGTGGTAAGGTTAATTAGTTCAGCTAAACAACAGCAAGCACCTTAATAAATCGTATATCAAGAAATTAAAATGCAAGGCAAGGAAAACTTAAGAGGTCCAATTTTTGAAATAAGTACCTATTTTCTATATCATTTTCTCCAGCAGGAAGGGCAAAGGGCTGAAGAACTTGAGGGAGTGCAACATCTTTGTGTGGTATAAACCCAACATCATAGCTGGGGGAGCAAACAACACGAATCGAGTTCTTTATAAGGTTCGGAAGCCCTTCGGTGGCCCTCACACCAACATCATGACAAGTAACAAAAAAGTGATCTGCACCTAGAGTTCTATTCCAATATGGGTATTTGGACATCAATCCCTCCACATAGTCCCGGACAATTATAGTCATGTTCTCATATGAGATACCCTGTATGTTATTGTAAGAAGATCGAAAAATCAGCAATTCAAATCCTCATATATTAGTATTGCAGGTAGAACACGAAAAGGATTACAAGAAAAACTATTCAAGCTAACAATCGCTAATAACTCAACCACATGGAAAGCAATTGAACATAAACATTACCTGTTTTTTATATGAGTTAACTGTGTAAGTCTTTATACATAACAAACATTTTGCCTAGATTAAAGTAGCAGACAATTATCAGTAATGAGATGTGCGGTAGAAATAAGGGCAGTAGCAGAGCTAGTGAAATCACATTAGACCTTTGCTTTTAACCTTTTATAGTAATGAAACAGCTCATGGTGATAAGCCAGGCAGTTGAAGTGGAAGGAGATAGTTGTTTAACCATTTATCACACTTTCTCGCTCAAAGAACAAGATCATTAGGCATGCTGAGGAACAAGTTCAGAAAAAGGAAACAACATCTGCTCAGAAAGTAAGTAGAATTATAGTGCTTAACTGACTTATGAAACTGGATTAGGATGGGTGACTTCAGCTGCCCTTTTCCTAAGTTCTCTAGCTTCGAAGGGATATATAGGTTAACCAGAGGAGCACTTCCTGATTACTTTGGCTGCGTTTTTTTTTGCTTATGAAGACCTAAGCTGAAAACATTCCATTCCCTTCCATTTATACAATTATATGAATACAGGTAGTTTCTTCAGTAGATAGATAAAATAAATTTTTACAAAAGAGAAGAAATAAATATGAAAGCTAATATTTAAAATCGTTCAAAATCAATGCAGTAGGAACTCCAACATCTGAAGCAGCTCAATGATTCGATTTTAACAAAAGGACACAGCATCTACAGAAGTTAAGCATTTAACAAACTCAATGGAAGCTGAATCTCGAAATCAAGCATCAAAAGCAACCGCATTGCCAATGAAAATTGACGAATGTCGACATACCTTTCCTCGCATCTTATGGCAAGAGATCGGGATGAAGAACAGATCCGCCTGATCTGGATCATCCGTCACGAATTTACTATCCCTAAGATTCTGAAAAAAGTATCCTTCGCTCGCGTATTTTCCGGTGAGCTTCCGCGGCGTCTGGTAATAGGTCTTCGGATCCCCATCGGAGTACACGTACACCTTAAATCTCTTCAACATCTCCTCGTAGTTCAACCTAAACACCTTCGGCAAATGATACACATCGCCTTCCTCCGCATCGTCACTCTCCTTTCTCTCTCCCTCCGCAGTATCGCCGTAATCAACATCCTAGAATGAGGAAACGGAGAAATTGATCGAATCGAAACATGAGAATTAGTGAATTGACGCAATTCGTAGGCAGAACAAGTAGTACCTCAGGCAGGGAGGGTTGTACGGTAGAGGTGGTAGTGGTGGAGGATAGGAGAGATGGTGAGTGTAGGGATTTAAGGGAGAGGTAAGTGAAGGAAACGAGGGTTACGATAGCGACAGTGAGGACGGAGCGGCGAAGCGTGCAGAAAGCGGCGAAGGGCGGTTGCTGATGGAGTTTTACCGCGGACATTGGCTGCCGGGGAGAGGAGGCGCCTAGTTCCGTAGATATATCTTCCCAAGCTAAACCAGAGATATTCAAAGAGAGTTCAATTCATTCAGTGCAAGATGGCAGAGTATCACGCATTTACCTATGATTGCTTATTGGTACACCAATCACGATTTCATATTTAAACTTTGTGGCAATGAAATTATGATTACGTGGCATATTTTTTTTATGATTACCGATGAAAGCTCTCGACACTGAGCGGTTCATCGGCGAAGTAGTCAGCAAACAGCCGATTGTGGGTAGCGATGTGGTTCCAGTTGATTGTACGTCGATGCTGGATCCGTCGAGGGACCACTGGCTGCATCTCTTCCCGAATGTGGTTTTCCAGTTCACGGTCTAACTCCGCTCACACATGCTCCCAAATGGCGTTGTCGAGGAGCTTTTCCATTGGATCCTCATCACCATCAAATGCCATCTTTATATAGAAATTTCGTGTAGAGTAGTGAAATGTGAGGAAAATGGATGGAAAAAATGAAATGGGAGTAGGGTATTTATAGAAGAAAAAAAATATGACTTGGCGCCTATTATGTGAGGAAAATGGATGGAAAAAATGAAATGGGAGTAGGGTATTTTATAGAAGAAAAAAAATATGGCTCGGCGCGCAATAGGCGCCGAGCCAGCGCCCAACGATCGCCGAGCTTTCCCTTTCCCCCATGGCTCGGCTGTTGCAATAGGGCCCTAGCCACCACCCTAGCTGCTAAGCGGTGGCTAGGGTCATATTACTAATGTTGTGTTGGGGTTTTGTGCCCTTTGCACAATGGAAAACATTCATAAACAAATAAACCATGCATACAAATTTATTTGACTGATAATGGGACCAATTACTCACATGTTAAACAACCAATTGCATACAAGAACACACATTAATTCATGCTTATGTAATTTAAACCCTAATTCATGAATTCCTACGGTTTAGAATTACCGATCTGATCATCCAAAGAATCGATGATTGCTTGCATCTTCTCCATGTGATGTTCTTCATACTCAACCATGAACCTTCTAATCTGTATCCCGAAACTTAGATAATGACCCTTGAGTGGGCAAAGCTTGTCAGAATCGAAAAGGACTTGATTAAAAAGAAGACAAAATATTAGTTATGTTAAAAACCGATTTTTCGTCCACTCCTGAGCGGGAGCACAAAAATTATGAGTTAATTCACATTAAATTTCCTATCCAATCTTCTTTTATATAGAGTTATGATGAGTCAGATTAGGGATCTATGGAGGTTGGACTTGGGACAAACTTGTTGGACATTTACAAATTAAATTGAGCCTCAATTTAATTCAAAGCTGAACATAATATTATTATAATCCACTATAGTATAATAATATTGATTGCCCGTCCAATCCCAAATTATGAGTAATCCGGGCTTTACCTCTTTCATTTATTATTTCATGTGTTTAAGATATAAATAGCCATTAATTAATTTAAGTCTGCTATTTGATTTTAATTAATTAATATCTTTTCCTAAGAGTTCTCTAGTTCAAAATCTTTATTTATTATTCTTGAATAAATTCCAACCGGCTGAGTTTCTGAATAATAAAACCTTTTTCAAACACCTCGTGATGATATTATCAAACTGGACTCACCCAGCACACGATTCATTATAATGACAATACTAGCACCTCTAGACATTGATCACCACTACCCAAAATATCAGGATTCTTATTACGAAAAAGCAACACCTTTTTGCTAAATCAAAGTAGTGCATAATCAATATCGTTTGTTCAATGTTATGTCAACAATGATTAAAAAATAACAATCACGGAGACCTCGTATTTCAGTAAATAGCAAGAAAAACTTATCTAAACTGTTAGATCCTTCATTGTTATACCACATCAGTGTCGTTTATTTCCTAAGGTAAGGAAACATGTGGACTGACACCGCAACCTTTCACGATAGGTAGCCAAAGCCTATCAAGGTTGTGAAATTCTATTTATCATCTACAAAGAACCAACTGCGTCACCCTATGTGAACGTCGTTCACGACCAATCTACTATGTAGAAGAATTAGACTTGTTTGCTTCTTATACATTTAAAAGTTTTAGAAACATCTTATATGTAACACCCGCCCTTTTTATTTCTTAAGTCTTTTAGAAAACCGACTTATTAGTATTTTTTCTTCGCGCCTAGTCTCTTTTACCACGCGTTGTGATCGAGTTAGAAACATCTTATATGTAACGCCTGCCCTTTTTCTTTCCTAAGTCTTTTAGAAAACCGACTCATTAGTATTTTTTTTCTTCGCGCCTAGTCTCTTTTACCACGAATTGTGGTCGAGCTTTATGTTGGAAGTACGTTTAAGTGGTGAATGAATATAGTTCTACAACAATATTTAATTTTCTTATAGTCCGTTTGTGAAGTCCGAGTTACAAATGAAAGTTCAAAGACGTTTTACATAGAGTTCAATACTAGAATAAAAATAACGACACAACTTCTAACAACGCGAGAGCCGTGTCACGACATGCTCACGCCAGAAAGTCACGGCGGGCAATCGCGCACGCTATCCCAGACAACCTGTCCCTCACTCGCTGAACCTTGCCCGATAATCACGTCATGCGCTCCCGCTACCTACACAAAATAATAGAACACGTGTTAAATACACTTTTGACATCAAATTAAGACGAGACGTTTGACGAAATCACATCACATTAAAGCACGGTTCCCAAACGACGGCACACAGTTTCCAAACTATGACCGTACTTGTTAGCTGTCATTTTAAGTGACGAGATGTAAGATGCTTGCCATTTATGGTATAGTGAATGATTGAGGTGACAACTTGTCTCATTTGGCAAGAAGTCCATAACCTTTGGACAATGTAATTCTTCCATAAATCAAGCTTTTACCCATGTTTTTCCCATGCAGCATTTCTTTTATAATTACTACATCCACTCCATCCTTTAAATCTTTTATTCTACTACAAAAAAAGCACTACACCATCAAATTACACTCAAGTGAGGAATTGGAAATTTTCAAGCAAAGGAACTCTCATCACCACCTTCACTTCTTCATTTCCTCAAGGTATCTCTCTTTTTACCATTTTAAATTTCCTAGTTTTAGATCACATTTTGCTTAGTTCAATTACACCATGATAGTAAATTTCTTTCGAATTATTCTCTTCCTTACCAACATCGATATGCAGAAAATACTTAATTTTTCATATGCAACTTAGCACTTTGATATAGAACTACAAATCCTATTCTTATCATATTCTCCCATGAACATAGCTTAGCCCTTATATGCTTGAACCAATAGACTTTAACGTCAAATCATGTTATCACGTGATTAGACATTTTCATGAAAGACTTAACTTGAGTAAGCCTTGCAAATTTAGTAGACGTGCACAAATTTTAAGAATCAAGGGTAGAAAGTGACTTAGCTTGTAACGGAGAGGGCTGCTCCGGCAGCCACTGCCTCGGGTACACTCATGCCCAAACGGCGCCACAGCTGCCCCACCGGGCAGCTACCGCTGCTGTCACTCGGTAGCTGCCGCTGCCGCTGCTGCCCCTTAGCAGCCTTACACACCGAACTCGTGCTTCCGCCACTGCTGTCACACACGGCCGCTGCTGCCTCACACACACAAACGCTCGTCAGCCGCTGCCCCGTGCATATCTCGCTGCACTCGGTAAGCCGGTGCCTGAAAAAATTTAACCGAGAAAGAGAGAGTTGGGGAAAAAAGAGAGAGAGTCCTAATTTTTTTTTTAAACTTCTTTTTATTAGAGTTCCTTTTCTTTTAGATACTTTAGGGTTCACACTTTGCGCTAAGGTAATTTTTTTTAGTGTGGTCTCTTATTCTCTAATGTGGGCAGAGTTTAGGGAATAAAGGAGAATATCGGGAACTTATTAATTTAGCATTGGGCTCTAAGTGAGGAATGTACCTGTTATTTATTTAATTGTTGGGTTTAATGATTTTATTTTTTCTGTTCGATAATTAAAATGTTTTCGAGTGACCAAATGATTAATTACTTTTAAATTAGAGAGTTGTGTTTTGATAGAATGAAGTTATTATGATTGAACCTCGAACATAGGATACATATTCCATGTATAATTACTTTTAAATTAGAGAGCTGTGTTTTGATAGACTGAAGTTATTATGATTGAACCTCGAACATAGGATACATATTCCATGTAGGATCATTGCATGTCATGCACCTTATGTATGTTCATAAGACTAATTGAATAAATACCCTCTTTCAAGAAGGGCGTGTACAAGGAGTTTGCTTTCAAAGCCGAGCTTGTGTAGAGAAGTAGTACTTTATTGGGAAGCATCGAGGTGGGCTCTATATCCAACACATCATGTGTGGATAAAATTGTCAAGTGTATATATAATGATTTTTGTTTGATAAAATCACACTTACTTTCTTTTCAAATGTTATCGTGCCATAAATTATTTGTTTTATGATGCCTATCAGTTTGACAATACCAAATGAATTAATAAATGAATCGAATTCAGACTCCAATAGGACCAAGATCCTACTCGAGTTAGTGTACACAAAGGAATGGATCGTGAGTCATCATAAAGGTTGGCCGGTAAATGTGATCGTGGAAGGTGGCCACCTTCCCGACACAGAATGAACTATCAGATATGGTGGATTAATGGAATGAACTTAGTCTAATCAGACGAACTTTATGAAAATGAACTTAGTAAACTCGGGTCTTTAAGAAAAACCCCTATGTGTTACTGTGCTGGCATGATAATGATAAATTTTCATATATGTGTAACTTTCGGCAATGTGTCTACTGAGTACCCCGTACTCAGCCCTGCATGTATTTCTTTTAAAGGATTCTCGTGGCATATGTCTTCACACATACGGCCATGTGTTACAACTCCTTCCGCTGTGCACTATTATAGTAATTTATACTCCAATCCGTCTCACTTGTGACATTCGTAACCCAAATCATACGTCATAATGCATAATTACATATTTGATTATAGTTATAGGATATATTTTTATTAGAACTATAGAGCTTTGAGTGGGTTAAGTAAACTACATATTTTATTATAATATATTTTATTATAATATGGTATTTAGAGTTTTGAGTGGGTTAAGTAAACTACATATTTTATTATAATATATTTTATTATAATATGGTATTTAGTAAATTATGTGAGGTTTAAGTAAATTATTACTTTTTTTTTATCTAAAAATATACATTACTGATATTAGCAATCATATATCACATAATTACTTGTAATTGGGTTTTAAAATTAAAACAAGTGTATTATATATTAGGTGTTTATGTATATTAGGTGTTATTACGTGTTGGACTAGGAGTATTTTTGCAATGACTAAGCTATTCTATTTATGTATACGTAAGGTGGGTAGTTCCAATCAATTAAAGTCCAATTTTTTTATTATAGTTGCTTAAAATTTTATTTAACAATATCAATTATAATGTTTATCTTTGTTTGATACGTGTGTGAATTTTAGAGTTAGCAAAAATGAATAGGCGAGAATTCTATTCCCATATCCGACTCTAACTTACCTTATATAAGCCAAAGTGTATTTTTATTTAAAGAAAAAAAAGGGAAGCGAGAACTTGGAGTCCGAAGGATCAAGATTAAATGGGAAGAGGAGTTAGGGGTTCAGGTAGAATACTTATTGTAATCAGGTGTGTATATAAATCACACTTTTGATTTTACATATTTTTATGTGATTGATTGCTATGTGTTAAATTGGAGTGAATATTTGAATTATATGACGTGAGACTAAAATGGTTATGTGTTATTTGATATTGATGGTGGAATATGACGTGGATATGTGATTTGTGTAATGCATATATTTATCTATAATATTGGAGTTAATTGATGGAATATATGGATACGTTATTGGTGCAATGAATATATTGATGTATGATATTGGAATTATTTGAATTATGGAATTAAAGAGGATATGTGACAATCTTGCCCTGGGTCTGATATCAATGGTAATGAAAATAGACTTACGGGTCATATTCAATGATAATGGACCTACGGGTCAAAGAATATATGCAAAGAGGGACCTTCGTAGAAAGGTCAAATCAAAGAGGGGCCTTCGTGGAAAGGTCAATATGCAAAGAGGGGCCTTCGTGGAAAGGTCAAAAAGCAAAGAGGGGCCTTCGTGGAAAGGTCAAAAAGCAAAGAGGGGCCTTCGTGGAAAGGTCAAATAATGAAAATGGACCTTTGGGTCGTATACAATGGAAATCTCGGGCAGATACCAGGCTTGATCTGTCACAGAATAGTGAAAAGGACAGAGAGACATATGCATATGGATATTAAATTATTTATGATATTTATTACTTCCGGTGATATATTTTGATGAAAGAATGTGTTTGATATTTGTGTGTGAAATTAAAGGTAAGGTTTATATGCACTGAGTTGTGGCTCATATAAACCACTAAGGGCATGCTTGGTATGATGGAATGGAATGAGGGTGGAATGGAATGGAGGTTAGAATGGAATGAAGATAGGAATGAAATGCCAATTTCCTTGGATTTCCTTCGCATTTTCATCCATTCACTCATTCATTCCATCACACCAAGCAAATGAATAGAATGGAAGTAGGAATCACATTCCATTCCACCATTCCATTCCAACATACCAAGTAGCCCCTAATATTTTTCAGGAATAAGATATCAATGATGCGTGGATTGATGTGAGTTACAGTTATTATAAGGGTCGGCGGCTAACGCGTTTTGGCAACCTTCTCATCCTCAGCATTTTTGCATATAGATAAATGTGTAGTATATAGAGTGGTGAGAGGGCCCACTACAGTTTAGAATATTTTGAAATATGTACCTGATATAATATGTGGATTTTATGTAGTTAACACGTGGATTATTTATTTTAAATTTTGAATTTATTTATAGTAAATGTATAAGTCATAAGGGTTGAGGTGTGACACCACTAAAGATGACTCACTTTCCTTTTTTGTTTGTCCCAACCAAGATAACACATTACTTAAAATGGAAACACATTTATGTCTACTTTATTCCCTCTCTCTTACTTTACTCTCTCCACTTAACATACAAAATAAAATTGTATAAAATCCCGTGCCGCCTAAGGACGGAGTCATCTTCCTTGGGACGGAGGGAGTACTAGATGGGTCATAAGAATAATGATTAGTGACGAGTGACCTGTGATACACACTTTTGATCTTCATGATCTTTCGTTGACTTGTGAACCTCTTTTATCTTATTGAGAAGTATTTGTGTGTCTTATTGTTAATTCTTTCATTCCCATTCTATCCCCTCTTCTTAATTCCCCCTAGTTATGATTCACCGAGCAATGCTATCCCTCAGCAAGGCGCGGTACGTGACAGAGTGTTATCCGAGCCTAAGTTTTCTTTCCACTCTAAACCCACGAGTCTTCCTTCTTAAATGGTTTGGACTTGATTCACTAGACCATGTGACGACTCAACCAAAGCTGAACACCAGTTCATCACACTCAACGAAAAAAGGTAACTTATGTTTTTTTTAGAAGCAAAAGATGAAAGTGTGAGTTTTTACGTGAAAAGTTTAAGAGGTTGAAGGGAATGAATAAATCTTGAAGTTGACCTTTAGGATTTTATCGTTGAATCAAAGAACATAGAATGTTTGTTGGAACATATATACTAAAAAACATTTTTCGAGTTTATTATGAATTTGATAAATTGCTTGTATATTGTAAACTCTCCTTATTTAATTTGAATAATAAATGTTTTCTTCATGTTGTGCATTTTACTTTAATGGGTATTGACCGTATTTAATTATATAATAAATTGTATAATTAAAGCGCCGGAAAGTAAAATCAGTCTAAGTCTTCTACATTAAAGGTTGGGTCATGGAACAGGTCATCACAGTAGGTGGCCCAGCCGGTACCTTGTAGAAGTAAAACTTTTTCACAACCTAGATAGGCTTTGGCTACCTATCGCGAAAGGTTGCAGTGTCCATCCAAAAGTCGTCTTTACCTTGAGAATGACTAGTGACACTGGTGTGGTATAGCATTGGAAAGATCTAAATAATAGGCACGTCTTTATTGCTATCTACTGTAAGACTTACAATGTCTTGGTGATTTAATATTTCTTAATCTTTGTAATAATATAGGGCACACGTTATTCGATCATACACTGCTTTGACTTATCAGTAGGTGCGGATTTTTCGTAACTCGATATTCCTGATATCTTGGGCAGTAGTAGTTGATAACTAGTATGGTGTCAGTTTTATTATTACATTGAATCGTGTGCCTGCGTAGTTTGACTATATCCCAAAGAGGTGTTCGAGAGAAGTTCTATTATTCGGAAACCCGACCGGTTTGGATTTTATCCAAGAATAAATAGAAAATGAAAGTATATTTTGATATACATCTCGTACTAGACAAACTCTTGGAAATAAAAAGATATTAATTAATTTAAAGTCTATAGCAGACTACAAATTAATTAATGGATATAGAAAGTCTTAGACACGAGATATAATATATTAAAGAGGTTAACCCGGATTGCTTGTAATCACGGATTGGATGGGCAGTCAGTATTTCTTCGATAGTGGCACAAAAAAATTTCATTGGCCTTATATTGAATTATGAGTTATAATTTAATTAGTAAAGAAGGTCCAATTGGGGAAGCCCAATCCAAGCCCCATAGATCCCTAACCTAGCCCATCATAAACTCTATAAATGAGGATGTAAGGAGAGGAAACAAACACACATTACACAACACAACACAAAACCCTAGCCTCCACACTATAGAATTTTCGGCTCCCTCTCTCCCGTAGGGGTTTCGAAAATTCCCTCTTTGTGTGTTTTTTTGGCTTTCTTGTCTTCTCCTTCAAGATCCTTATAATTTCTAAAAGATTCCTCCTACAAGGAATTTAGATTATAGAGTTAAGGGTCATAGGTTAGAAGATCGTTGGTCTTGCATTCATATTCAAGCTTCAAGATCTACACGTGGAGAAGTAGCAAGCCACTTCGATTCTTTGGAGAATCATAATTGTAAGTATTCAACATCATAATTTAATTTAAATTATGTGATTAATTGCGCAATAATATGTCTCTACATGTTCAAGCAAGAAATTGAATCGATCCACATAATCTCCTAAATAGATTCTTTTGTGGATTTATTTAATTTGCAATTTTCGCTGCGATTTACCCCAACACGAACTTAGAATGACATGTATAATTTTATCATTACTTTTCTGAGCAAAGAAAACGAAGAGAATGATGTAACAATGAGTCATTCAACACACAGAAGAAACATATAAGATTGGAGAAGAATGTTTTTATTGCTTAATAGCATGGACTAGTTTTATCGCTCAAGTGTTCTAAACCTTGAGGCATTTGAGTCGACTACCGTCTTAATCCTCGAGAGTGAATGAAACCAACTAATACCCATTGACAACTCTGCTCCTTACGCGTTCTAAAAGTAAACAGTTGGAATGCAAACAGGTCGAGCAGATTTACTCAATCAAACTGGTCAAGCAGAATCTAGACCTAGTCGCTTGTCGTCGGATGCGCTGTAAGAGCTAATATCAAAACCTTAACCCATAATACTATTGATTAGTATAGGGAAATAAGGATCGATCCCACGAGGAGGAATGTGCTAAGAGTGTGTTGGAGGTTGATTCACTTGGATTTTACATGACTTTAGAGGGTAGTTTTACTTGGTTTTGATCATATATTGTGTAATTTGAGACATGGTTATAGCTACTTCTCTATTATGTTAGTATTTTGACCATTTTGTGAAGAATGTGTAGAAAAATGTACAAAATATGTGGATGTGCAGCTGCTCAATGTTCGAGACAGATTATCTGGAGATTTTGAAGTCCGATTCGCATGTAATTCATACCATTCTCTTCGTCTTCGAAAGAGCTTCGTGTGGATATCTTAAACGTCTCAATCGGAGTTCGGTAGAAGAAGTTATGACCGTTTTACCAAGACTGCGCAGAGCAGTGACATAGCTGGCGACCCGCCAGCAAAAGACGAGAAAAATGCCGTAAGCAGCTGGCAACTCGCCAGCTTCGACGCACACCCAACCTGGCGACCCGCTAGCTTCGTCGGACAGCTTATTTCGGGCCCAAAGTCAACCCTAGGTATATATATGCCTAGGAAACGCCTCCAAACACAACTTACACGCCTCCTACCCTAAAAATACCACTTTTTCACCTAGGAATAAGAGAAGAACGAGCAGAGGACGAGTATTCATCGCAAGATTGAAGACGAGGCCTCCAATCCGCCCAATCCAATTCTAGGAGTTTCTACTTTTAGTTTTATTCTTGTTCAAACAATGTTTTTGAATATTTCTTTGAATATTTCTTTGACTTTTGTGTTGAACATGAGTAGCTAAATCCTTCGTAGAGTTCTACGGGGGAGATACAATGATTCTTATGTTTAATTGATTTCCTTTTTCTATGCCTTGGCTCATGTGGTTATTTTGATTTCTTCTGTGCTTATACATTTATTTGACTGATCACCTTATAAATGCATGTGGATTTTACTACAAGAACTGAGAAGTGAGTAGTTTAATTTGAAAGAGAAGAAATTGACGTCTTTGCCAATATAATCGAGTGATTTGAGCCTTTGAATGAAGCTAAGTATCTTAGGAGCTATTAGGAGTTGTTGCCTTAGTTCTAGGAAGGAAACTTCAGTTCTAGATAGCAATCTACAAATTATATGCTTTGAGAAAAGATATAGTTGAACCTTAGTGATAGCTTAATAACCCTTGAGACCCTTTGTTGGCATAGTTAAGAAGTTAGTTGAGCGTAGGATAGTTGTTATCGATCCCGTAGGATTCTACCCTTCTCATCCTTGATCTACATTCGTTTTCTTATTTGCTTTCAGTTCTTTAGTTGTTTTTAATTGTTTTAATCTTGCTTTTAAGTAGATTTAGGAAACCCAAACTTTCCGATTCATCTAGATAGTAGTTGAGGTTGGTTTGTGGTAATTAGGTTGACACTGATTGTCTCTGTGGATACGATACTCTTTGCTTACTATTTGCTACATTAGCCCCGTACACTTGCGGGTATACTTGTGTTAAAAATAAGTTGAGTCAAGTTTTTGGCGCCGTTGCCGGGGACAATTTTGTGTTACTATAGCCTAATATCGTGATAAAAATTAAGATTACTAATTTAGATTTTACTTGCTTTATTTTTCTTTTCTTTTTGAGTTATTTTCACTTTTTTGTTTTTCTTTTTAGGTTGTATGCTCACTCTCTCTAAGGGGCAACCATTAGAGTTATTCGATCCTGAGAACGAAGCATCCAACCGAAGGGGAAACGCTCAGAGAAGGCTCAACCAAAGGCGATCACTTTCGCCTCTCAAGAGAGAACCGCTTACTCCTGTTGCAATAACAATGGCGGACAACGAAGAGAACAATGCACCACATCCAAATCCGATAGTCCAACAACTCCAATTACAACTTGCAGATGTGGTGAAACAGCTGAAAGAAAAAGAGGAACAACAAGCCACAGTGCCAGTGCAAAACATGTACGCTTACAAAGAGGTAGAGAACCCACCAATTGGCAACGATGGGATCGATGCCAATCATTTTGAGCTCAAGCCAGGATTGCTTAATATGGCTGAGGCTAATGCTTTTGCGGGGAAGGCCAATGAAGATCCCAACAAGCATCTTACTAAGTTTATTCAGATTGGTAACACGGTGAAGCTTAATGGGGTAAGAGATGAACAAATCAGACTAAGTCTATTCCCATTTTCCTTGAGAGATGATGCTAGAGATTGGTACGACAGCATGGGGTCAGGATCTGTTAAAACATGGGATGCCATGGTAGACTTATTTTTGGAGAAGTATTTCCCACCCAGCGAAGTTCTAAAGAGGCAAGCAGAGATAATTCAGTCCCAGATGAAACCTCATGAGACAATCCGAGAAGCATGGGCTAGATTCAAGACACTGCTGAAAAGATGCCCCAAGCATGGTCTAAGTCCGGGACACCAAGTCATAACATTTTACAGGGGGTGTACTCCAGATGCAATGCGTGAACTGAATTGGAGCTCATGAGGAGCACTCTTTCAATTAGGGGAGAATGATGCCATGCAAGTGATTGAGAGAGTAGCTTCCACTGATGAAGGATGAAATAATGAAAGAAACAAGTCATACAGGGTGGCCTCTGCTACAGAAGTGATAGGATAGACAGAATGTCAAAGCAGCTAGATCTTTTGACCACTCAGAGGTTTTGGAAAGTGTTGGCTACTGCCTTGCAAACCAAGTAGGTTAAGTTCAAATCTACTGAACTTGGCGGAATTAAAAGATTATTCTATCTAACGGACCTAGGAGACTGGAGGAGTACGAAAACATGCATGAACCTTTGATATGAAGCAAACACTTGAATCTAAACTAAATCAAATGGAAACACCTGTATAAAGCGAGATCATGCCGAAACTTTTCCCAAATAGCCAAACAAAACATAAAAGTAAAGTGGGGACCAATTTCCCTAACTAATTAAGCTGGCAGAAAAGTTGTAAAAAGGCGTCAAGCAAAAAGCAAACTGCAGATTTGGATCCTAACCACCACTGCTTCATCTTCTTCATGTAATCAACGAAAAATAGAGTAAAGCAGAACAACAAACACCATTGAAATAAAGCATGCTTCGGAACAAGACATAAACACGAAATTCAAGCTAGAACTACCAAATCTAGTCTACCTGACCAAGTGGAATTGATAAACGAACAATAGTAAGCCATAATCATGCAGATTCGAAACAACACAGTTGAGATCTACCAACTTAAACTCCACCTAACGTGGATTCACCGAAATCCAATTTCGTCAAACTCAGATCCATGAAATCAAACTCGAATTCAACCGAATTCCAACACCCTACAACTAACAATTGCTAAACGTATCCAATCAAAACACAATAAATCTCAATAGAACGAAATCCAACGGTACACCTGCGGAAACATCCATAACATCAGTTATAACACCAAATTCACAAAAACCAAAGTCAAAATCTAGATTTAACACAAAATAACAACGAGATTCACGAGCTAAAGAGTTCAACACTAGAGAATACTTAAAAACAACAATGGAAACAATACAAACAGAAAATAATAGATTGTTTCTTCGCCCACGTAGGGCGGTGGGACAAGTATCACGAGCTAAAACACCACCAGCTGTCGGAATGGAACTCCCCTCCAAGTGCACAGAATTTAAAACTAAGATTTGTAGTGAATATGACCTTGGGAGACTTGAGCTAAGAAGGAGAGTTGCCTCATTCTTCAATCTCCATCCCTTTATATAGGGAGGCCTGAGGCTTTAATCCCTAAGGCATCCTCTCTCTGATCCCTTAAAGAGGGATTTTTGAAATCTGCTCTTTTTTACCACTTTTGCTCTTATCGCCGTCTTCATGATTCTCCTTGGTCAGTTTTTGGTTTGTGGTACTTCACTTCAAACTCTACTTTATTTTTATATTTTATTTAACTCAATAAACATAACTTTCTTAAATCTTGTGTAGAAAAGAAATATCTCAAGTAATGTAGGACGTAATGTAGGACGGAGGAAATATGTCACAGTACATCTTTTAAAAATTATAATTACCGGCGCTTAACATTATATAATCATCCAGAATATTCATTATTTATACGAACTTCAAAGATGTCACATAGTATAAATTAAAAAAGTTGAAATTATAATCTTGTTTCCCTATTTAATCACTTCATCACCCTCTCTTTTTAACTCATTCCAAAACAACAAAAGCATTATTGAGCTATCTGATTGTATACAAATATAGCATCCGAATAAATGGTCCAAACTTTGGATTGGGATCTTTTAATTTACTTCATCACCCTCTCCTTTTAACTCTTTCCAAAACAACAAAAGCATTATTGAGCTATATGATTGTATACAAATATAGCATCCGAATAAATAGTCCAAACTTTGGATTGGGATCTTTTAATTTATTTCATTGTGATCTCTCTCATTTGCCTATGGTATTAATATTTCATTGTGTTATCAAGTGACACCAAATGCTTTATAGGGTTACATTTAGTCTTCCAAGGTGGGCGTTAAAAGAATCATTAAATGGCCCAAACTTGTACATAATATACACCATTAATCGTATAATTATTCTTTTGCGAATTTAAATAATCAAGTCCAAACTTGAACAAAACAACAAAAGATTATAGGCATGTAGCTGCGTAAAATAGAGCATATTTATTGTAGTTGAAAAAAAATTAGCAATAGTAAATAAATGAACCCAAATTTCTGCTAGAAAAGCCATTTTCGTCCATCACCAATCACCATTTAAAGGGCAAGGTCTTTGTGGGCCAAACCGTTCAGGGTGATCAATATTGATGCCATAAATATCAATAATGGTCCATACCCATAAGCATAATCATATATAGGTGGTGTATTAAATTTCTGGTCGCCAAAGTTAGGTGCCAAACAATTAACGTTAGATTTTTTTTTTTGCTATATTTTATAGCGGTTGTCTTTTTCTATAATATTTTATTTTTAAACAGCCGATTGACCACCACTTGTCTCATATAGCGATCAGGAGTAGAGTGTAGTATTTTTAAAAGGTTGAAACATTTGGTTTGAATTTTAATACACCCTCCGTCACATATTATTTGCAATTTTTTATTTTAGATATAATAAATTTCACAATTTTTTATTTTAGATATAATAAATTTGAGATTGAATTTATAGTGTTATCAAATTAATATTTTAATTAATAGGAAATCATTTAATTAACTCTAATATGTACTATAGTATTAACAAAAATATCATAATTCTTACTTAAAATATAAATAGTGTAAGTCGTTTGGGACGAGTTAAAATTAAAAAATACAAGAAACATGAAACAAATGGAGCAAATTTGTTTAGTTTTCTACAATTCCACAAATTTTATCGTCAATATTGTTTTTTGAATAATATATACTCCATCCGTCCCATGAAATATGTGCAGTTTTTATTTTAATCCGTCGCATAAAATTATGGTCATTCCATTCATGGAAAGTTATCCCAATATATCACTCATATATATTAAGTTATTTACGGCTTATACTACTGTCAAAACAGTAATAATAATATGAGTCTAACTATCAGCTAACACTACTTTTACAGCTTTTCTCCTCATCTCTCTTATTTTACGAATTTATCTTAATTCTCGTGTCATATCATCTGCCCATATTCTTATGGGATAGAGGGAGTACTACTATACCCCTTCCATCTCTTAAAAATAGATAATATGGGAACAATATAAATTTAAATACAAAATTAATAAAATATAAAAGATATAAAAAAGGAAAAAATGGTTTGAATATTATCAACGAAGAATATGCTCCATTTTTTTAGGAAAAAAAAAAAAAAAACTAAAATGGAAGTGTGCTAAACTCAAAGCTGCATACCAAAGTACAACATAGCATATAACAAAGGAGTTCAAAATGTATCACCAAAACATTAAATCTGACATAAAACAGATTGATCACAACCTCAAATTCACCATCAGTAACATGGCCCAAAATGCCAGTCTACATTATTATTCATACTAAAAGATGGAACAAGATCAAGCCATTTTCTGGGCTACTTCTTACTCGGGTTTCAACGAGTTCTCAACATCAATCACGAACCTGTACTTCACATCGGATTTCAACAGCCGATCCATAGCCGTGTTTATGTAGTCTATCGGTATTACCTCCACATCCGCTAGTATGTTGTTCTTGGCAGCGAAATCAATCATTTCCTGTGTCTCCTTCATCCCTCCTATCCCGCTCCCAGCTATCGTCTTCCTACCTGCCATCCCACGAAAATGTTAACTCAAATTTTACAAAAGGCGTGGCTCGGATTGAAACAGAAACAACTAAGATTGCGCAACGCATAATGCCACTAGCCTTGGATCAAGGTGAAAACAGGCAGCTGCAGGGGAGCCTCTGGTGCACCAACCACGATTAGCTTCCCGCTTGGCTTCAGCAGGCTCAGCAATGGCACAACTGGATGGGACGCGGAGACGGTGTCAATGATGCCATCTAGTGTGCCTACAGCAGCCTACCAAGCAGAAAACAGACATACAAAAAGGGTTTACTTTCAACAAGTTAAAGATTTTTTTTGGACGAATAGAGACATGAAATCCATTATCTTCACCTGCATCTGCTCCGGGTCACGACTAACCAAAAACTCATCCACACCAAGGCGTTCAATAGCTTCCTTCTTCTTGCTAAGAGACGTGCTGATAACTGTAACCTTCGACCCAAAAGCCTTAGCGAATTTGACAGCAACGTGCCCTAGCCCACCGAGGCCATTCACACCAATTCTTTGCCCGGGCTTGTCTAGTCCAAAGTACCTCAGTGGGCTGTATGTTGTGATGCCAGCACACAGGAGAGGGGCACCGGCATCTAGGGGGAAGTTGTCAGGCCAACGGATGATGAAGTGCTCGTCCGCAACCATGATATTGGAGTAGCCTCCCCGGTTAATGGTGCCATCCAGATAAGGGAAACCATAAGTTTGTATCTGTTTAGGGCAGTAGTTTTCAAGATCATTGGTGCACTGATCACACTGGCGACACGAGCCAACCAAGACCCCGACACCAACTTTGTCACCAACCTTCACCTTCTCGACCGTGCTACCAACTTCAGTCACAACTCCCACAATCTCATGCCTACACAAGGTTAATTGTTTTGCTTTTAGTGTTCATTCATAAAATCTGAAATTAACAACTATTGCCACACTGCAGTCGAGTCATTTCCTATTTAGCAAAAATCAACTTTCTTCTACCTTACATTACTCTTTCTTACTTTATTCTATCTTTTTCCTTTCTACTTTATTATCCATTTACTTAACTTACTTAACAAATTTTTTCTAAAATAAGAAATACCCCTACTACACATGGACCGAGGGAGTACAATTGTTCCATAAGATGAGATTCAAGCAATAGATGATTTTCAATTGAAAGATGCCATTATTAGTGATTTGCAAAATAAGTATTCGTCTCTAACTCTATCAATCTATCTCTCATGACATCTCCAACCATTTTCGCTAAACTAATACTTATTTTAGTGTAAATCTCCCGTCAAATATAATTTTACTTCAATTATTTAAACTAAACTCAAACTTAAAAAATTATTATCAATATTATGCCTTTTTTTACTCAGAAACTTCGAAAAAGTGATAGGTATTTTTTACTCAAAAACCATAAAATGAGATTGGTTTTTTAGTAGCATTAGAGCTAATTACACGTATCCTATTTTAGGAGGTTTTAATGTATCACTGGAGATGGTCTTACCCGGGAACAACGGGGTACTGAGTAACGCCCCACTCATTCTTGGCCATGTGCAGATCTGAGTGGCAAACACCACAGTACAAAACCTTGAGCTGCACATCTTTCTCACCAGTAGCCCTGCACCACACATCCAATCCAAGCCTCACAAACATGCCAAACTACATATTTTTTGAAAAATCAACAAAAAGTTGTAACCTTTGACAATCCCAGATAGAAAACATACCTCCTGGAGAACTTGAAGGGAGAGAAGCTTCCAGAAGTGTCAGTGGCAGCGTATCCGAAGGCCTTCACAGGGTGCTCTGTTTCTGGGGTCTTCGCCATTTTACGTTTTTGGTATGATTGGTTTGTAACAAGTTAATAAAATATCAAGTAGGAAATGAGATATGTATTGGGGAAGGTGGGCATTTATAGTGGTAGTTCAAGGGCCATAACTATTAACTAGCTTGGCGTTATCCGTAGATACAATGAACTACGCAACTACTACTACTTGATCAATAAATTACCAACAACTTTTTCACACAAATTCTTCACTACTCTTAGGCCGGTGCGGATCTCCTACTTTGCAGGAATGGTCTTAGGCAATCTAAATTAGTTGAGAGAATGATATCGACTTTTGTGGTAGATGTTCCTACCTTTATTTTATACCTTTGTTTGGTACTCCCTCCGTTTCTTCATAGTTGAATCATTTTTCCATTTCGAAAAGTTTCTTTTATAGTTGAGTCATTTTTATATATGGTAACCTTTTTCTCTTTTTTAATTTACTCCCTCTTACTTTATTCTCTCTACTTTAATCACTTTATACTTTATTCTCTCTACTTTTTCCTCTCTCTTACTTTTTTATCTATTTATTTAACACACCCAATATTCCTATCTAAAACTCCGTGTCTAAAAGTTTCGCCTCAACTATGGCGAAACGGAGGGAGTATTTTTCTTCCTTAGGAATCATCATTCTATTCGGAGGAGGGAATAGTCATTCCTTTCATTTAACTAAGGAATAGTCATTCCATTCCATTTTTCTCTTTTATTTTTATTTTAGATTTTAATTATATAAATTTTAGAATTTTTAATTATTACTAATAAAAAACTACACTACACACATTGCACACACCACACACTCTACACACATTGCACACTCCACACACAATTTACACACACTACTCAATTCCATTCCATTTGTATTCATTACATTAACCAAGCACGAGAATGAAATGAAATTCTCATTCTATTTCCATCCCCATTCCATTCTCATCTCCATTTCGTTTCCTCTTTATTCCATTCCATTCATATTTGCTTGATATATTGTAACATCCCAAAGGCTTAGAAGTAATGTATTATTACGTTAAGGAAATCTTTGAATTTAAGCTAATCTCAAAATAATTTTGAAAATAGAGAAGGGTAATAACTAAAGAGAATTAAACTAGTAAATTACTTAAATGTAATCAATCGTTTTTTCAGTAATCTATGTAGGGTTGTGTTAAAATAACAACCATTAGATTTAGGAGCAGATTCAACCTTAGCCTGCCACGTGGTAGACTTGCTTGCCTATGAATCATAGATTGCTTGATTATCTTTGGTTTTGTATCGTAAATTGCTTGAAACCATATGTCGAGTTGCTTGCCTATGTATCGAAGATTGCTTGCCTAAATTATTATTTTAACTATGGTGTCACCATAGTTCTCTGATTTCGTATCTTATATTGCTTGGAACCATATGCCGAATTGCTTGCTTATGTATCACATATTGCTTGCATATGTATTGCAAATTGCATGTCACTTGTTGTCACGTTGTCACGTTAACAGTGGAGTCACCCTAACGCACTCCAATCTATGTATGAAGAAAGAGGTTATAAATATTTATAAAATTATGTCAAACAATAGGGATATGCATAAATTAAATCATATATTTCCATAAATCGGAAATTTAGACACGGAGATATCTTTATCTCCAATACTTTCTTGAATCTGGAAGAATTATCTATTATAATGATATAGTGTGTGTATCATGCCATGTGGCCTACTTCAAATCCATGTATTAAAAAAAAATAAAAAATCACAATAATAGTAATAGGGGGGAGATGAAGGGGCTTCTCCCACAAGTATTCTCGGCAACACAATTTGACAGTGGTTTCTTTTATCAACTTTCACTGGGTTTTTCTCGTATTATCGATTACATCGTTGATTCCATCGCATGTACGAGGCTAAAATAAGGGGGTGTTATGTTAAGGTTATTTTCCTTAACAATGATCGGCGGCGGCTGCTCGTCGATCACTTCGGTTCCGGCGCCCTAGCTGGGGTAGTCGGACAATCAAGATTCACGTTGTGCGCGGTTCTTCGTCGGGCAGCGAGAATCTAGGGTTTGGATATAATACAATTATGTGTGGGCAAATAATATTTTCATTCATTGATTGAATACAATATCTCCTATTTATAATACTAGAATACTACTACCCTAATTTATTAAATAAGAAAACAAAGATATGGAAAAAGTATGGTGAAATAAAAGATAACTAAATAATTGAGATTTCCTAAGATATGAGATCGTATCAACTCCCCCACGGTTGAAATCCACCTTGTCCTCAAGGTGGAAACCATGAACCAAAGACGAGAGTTGAAAACAGAAGCTTTGGCGAGGCGTCTCCTCCTGGATCAAACACATACCGAAAAGCTGAACGTATCCCTCGATCATCTCCATCAAAAATCAACCAAGTTGACCTAATGTGGCCGACAAAATTCCATGCCAAAATGAAAAGCATGTCCACACCTCCAAGAATGCTCAAACATGGCGTGTCATTGCGCGGAGGGATCAACCTTGCATCGGTGTCGAGCGATGTTGATCGATGATTCATACTTGGACCATCACCGACATTCAAATCCACATAAACACAAGCAATTACGGGCAAACCGGTGTAAGCACCATCTCCTTTCTTGCCCCAACAATTCCCAACAACATATTTGGATGACACTTGAACGTCATTGAGTGAGGCGACAACCTTCTTCACTTCATTAATGGAATCGTCCTCCTCTACATCATCTAACAATGCCACTTCCCGATGTGTTGGAGGTGTGGGATCACCAATCTTCTCATCATATACCCCGACGAGCACTTGCAGCAACATATTTTCGGTCTTGACGATCTCTTCCAGGGACTCGTCGATTGGAACATCAACATCAAGATTAGCGCCCCCATTGTGAGCAGCGTTGTTGGGAACATCCTCAACTAGATTTTCGTCATCAATATTCTCCTAAAACCACGCATTCAACTGGGCGAGAAGGTTGGCTTGCTCCAATCTATAAATACACAATTTCTCGTCGTAATCACTAACTGATCTAGTTGGGTTGGGCAAGGCGAACAAACCTTGAGACTTGGAATATTGGGCAGACCACGCTGCTTCCCCGAATCAATAAACCTATTGGACAGTTGAGGCGGGTGCGTGAAGCCAGACCGTGGCGGGGCAACGACAGCCAACGGAGCTGTGCGGTGACTCAACGGTCGGTTAGACTGCGTAGGCTGCAAGGTCTGCGGGCAGCGAGAGTCGGTTGGATCCCAACGACTAGGCGGACCTAGTGCTGGCTGACCATAATCCGAATATCCTCGCGATGCACGACAATGCGGTGGTTCCCAACAAGAGGGCTGCCGCGACCGTGGTGGGTCGTAGGGCTCGAAACTCGGCAGTGGTTGGTTACTCGTCGACGTGTGATAGTTATGCTTTGCATGGTAATTGTGTGGCGGCTGATCATAGGGTGGAAAACCCTGTGACTGTCTGGAGGGTCCCAGCAGGTTGCACGTTGTGGCTGGACCGGCTGGTAGGGACGGAACAGTTGCGCAGGCTGAGGGAGTTCGTATTGACGACGACGATAGTGGACGTAGTCGTATGACATGATGGTGGTCTGACTTTGACGCGGCCCGCAGGAATCCTTTCCGTCGGGCGTTGCAGAAGTAGAGTTGTCCGGCAGCTAGAGCTCGACGGACAGGCGGGACTCAACAACCTAAGCAGTTGTTGTGCGTGGAATGTATTCCGTCGGGCAGCGGCGTAGCTACGGTTCGAGACGGTGGGAGGGTAAGATCACGATGAAAGCACCAGTTGTTAAGATTATTTTCCTTAACAACGATTGGCGGCGGCTGCTCGTCGATCACTTCGGTTCCGGCGCCCTAGCTCGGGTCGTCGGACAATCAAGATTCACGGTGTGCGCGGTTCTCCGTCGGGCAGCGAGTAATCTAGGGTTTGGATATAACACAATTATGTGTGAGCAAATAATATTTTCATTCATTGATTAATTGATTGATTGAATTAATACAAGATCTCATATTTATAATACTAGAATACTATTACCCTAACTTATTGAATAAGAAAACAAATATATGAAAAAGATATGGTGAAGTAAAAGATAACTAAATAATTGAGATTTCCTAAGATATGGGATCGTATCATGTTACATATATTCTTTCCTTAGAAATTATTATTCCCTTACAAATGAGAATATTTATTCCATCCATTTAGCTGAAAAATGGTAATTCCATTTTATTCTTCTTGTTTTAAATTTTAATAAAATTATAATCCCAATAGATAGCATCTAAAACGTAATGAATTTTAATGCACAATTGGTTAAGTAAGAAACACAAATAGCAAGAAAAAATGATTTGAGTATTGTTAGTAGAAATGGGTCCACTTGATTAGAGGGAAAAAGTTTCCTTAAATAGAATTGATCTATTTTTAAGGGACATCCCAAAATGACAAATATGGTCTATTTTTAAGGGAAAGATGAATTACAACATATTATAATATATTAGTATAGCATTATATTTCAACTCAATCTCATCTCAATTTTATTATTTTTAAATTTTATAATAAACCTAAAATTTTGAAATTTTATACTCCCTTCGTCTGTAAAAAGTATGAATATTTGGTTCGGCACAATTTTAATACATAATTGGTAAAGTAAGAGAGAGATAGAGAGAAAAAGTAATTAATGTATTCTTAGTGGATAATGAGTCCCACCTTAGAGGCAAGAGTTTCCAATATTAGAATGTTCACACTTTTACGGGACGAACTAAAATAATTGTTCATACTTTTCAAGAACGGGGAGAAGAACATTACTAATTTTATATAATTCACAATGTTGTTTACATTGACAATATATCTCTTTATCTCTCTCATACACACACACACACTCATTTACGTGTATACAAAATAATATGATTCAAAATATTTGGAAAAATATTTTTGAATAAATCATTTTTTTAGTAAAATAAACATATTAATTATTCATATTTTATTTTATATCATTCCTATATTATTTGTAGTCATCAAGTATATGAATAAAATCAACTAAAGAATAACAATTTCATTCATTTTATATTCCTTCTCATAACCAAGCAAGATAATGGAATGATATTTTTTATTAATAAATTAATTTCTTTGTGAGCTATAATTTATATTTGATTCTAAAAAGTAAAATATATATATATATATAAATGGTGTAAGTGCACAGTCCTTTAGTTTGCAAGAGTTTTAAGTAGGAATGTCAATCCAACCTAAAAACCATGTGCCAATCCAAATAGCCAATAAAAATTAGCATGTTAGGCTGTAACTTTGCAACCCGAATACAAAAATGGACTAAACGGATTAACCTATTAGGGTTGCCGGGGTAAACGGTTTAGGACGGGCTGTATTAATAATACTCCGATAGGAAACAAATGACAACATTTTTTAAGGACACAATCAAAGGTTACAAATAACACCACTCTTGATTGACAAAATCTTGATTATTCCGAAAGACTTAATGATAATGTATTATAAGTTCAATAACTATAAGATACACCTAACTCTCTCAAAATGCACAATTTACTAAATACACTGTCTAACGTAAACAAATCCCCATAATTTAAGCTTATAGCAAATTCATACAATGACATGTAAGCAGCAAAAAAAATTAGTATGAGACATAATATGAATCAAATATTCGATATTTCCTATTTGATTCTGGACATTTTATCATAGTTTTAGACTCATATTTGGTTTAAATTTCCTTATAGGTCGAGAATCGATAAAGCTAGGACAAAGTTTGGTGCAAGAAATAGGTATATGCAGTGAGTTTCTAGCGGCTGAATGAGTTTGTCACCATATTCTACCCGATCGGGTGCACTGCCTAGTTTGGCCAGAGACTTCCACCCGATTGGATGACTTTGTTACCATATCCTATCTGGTCAGGTGGCGCAAAATAGTTATCATGAGAACCAGTTTTTATTACACTTTTTGGGTAGTTTCCCCCCATGATTCACTACACGCAAAATTGAGGAAAATCACCAAGAAATAGTGGAGATAAGTAGGAGAAGAAGATACACCATCCGATCGTACTTCACGTCTTGTATACGAAGTATCCCAACAATTGGGGAAAATCATGAGTTCTGCAGCTTTCTACTTTAGCATGTGTGACCAGTTTTTCTTAGTTGCTCCTAGCTAGCACTAGTATGATGAATTGATTGTATGATTTGTTGAAAATTTATGGTTAATCATTTTACTTTGGTTATTTATCTACTATTCTGATTTAATATATGCTATTTTATGCTGCATTTGAAATAATATGTTCTTTGCCTTCTTCTAACGTCTCTTTAACTTGTAAACTAGATGATAACATAGATGACAAACTTAGAGAATTTTATCTTGCTTAGGGAGTAATGCATAAGTGTGCATATGTTTGATAGATTCTTCACAGTTAAATTAGTTTGATGAGATATATGATGTGTCATGTGTTCAACTAACCATAAGAATGGTTGGCCTTTTGAAATTAAGTCCTCCCGGATCCATGTTAATAGAGTCATTTTACTATTTTTGGAAATTCTAAGTTAATTGAGTCATTTCTATTAATGGCAAAAAGTAACTCTCTCTTTTACTTTATTTTCTCTTAATCTTCTTACTTTATTCACTATTCATTTAACATACTATTCTTAAACTCCGTAGCGAAAAGAAATGCTTCTATTAATAAGGAACGGAGGGAGTACTTATGCTTCAGCAAGAAAGGCAATAATATTCTTTACGTTTTGAATTTCTTTACTTTGGACCTTTATTCTTTGCATTTAGTTTGTAATTTTATCTATCCATATTGTTCAACTCCATGTGGTTCGACTCTGAAATACTATAGTTGTCACTTATTCTTGCAATAATTGCAGCTATAAGGAAAATAATTAAACTTATTATATTTATTACTTTATTTCGTGTAAAATACTCATCAAGACACAACATAACTAAGCTAACTCATCAAGCAGATGGCGCTTCCAAGCGAATATAATCATAGATAACACCCGGAAAAGGAGTCCCAGCATTAACTTGCTTGATATATATTACGTTGACTCGTTTCGCCACAAGTTGTGATCCCGGCACGTTCGCACTGAAGAGCCAATATCTCGCGTGAATCCCATGCCTTGCTATTGCATTCTCCCTCCCGATTCTCCCCGTTGAAAAATGAGGCTTAACACCTGTATTCGCCTCGTTGATCCACACCTTATAACATAAATGTATGATATTTCAATCAAATTAGTATAAGTGTAAAGAGAGTAATGTGAATATATCCGTACTTGTAGTTGAGCATTGTGCGCGGCCGCAAGGGCAATCCTCAATGTATAAATTCCTGTGCTCACAGTTTTCAAATAGAACTTGATTTGCCACGTCGTTGGTACGTAGACATTGTTGACAGTTTTCCTGAAAATGATGCAATGTGAGAGTTGGTAAAATGTTGTTAAAATAGATTATTGTGATGGTACCTAGTGACATGGGCGAAGAACCAATCTCTTGCATAGTTGCTGAAACCAACGACGTAGATTAGATCATTTTTCGGGTACAAATCTGTGTATCTTTCCCATAAACCATACTGTCTGAACCTGGATTATAAGTTGTTGATAAGAAATTAATTATGGAATGTGATTTAAGTGATTTTTTGTTAAATGTGGAGCTTACTTTTGTGTGGATCTGAGGTATAGCTTGTTGACGAGACTGGGGGCAGGATCAGGAATGTAGAACTCTGATCCAGTTCGATCAGGGATCCCGATTTCCCACAAAGTTGGTCCGTTTCTTGGAGAATAGTACACAAGATTACCTATTTGAATCACACTACCTGGTTTGATTATAATATAACCGTTGTGTTTGAAGTCTCCGATGAACCCTGGAACCGAAGCGTACAAGTTATAAATGCCCGCTCGAACACCTGTTATTGCGAAACTCCCATCTTGACCTGCCTCTGTCCAGAATTGATAGCCCTGAGAAAAACAATCCTCTTATTTAGCTGGTAAGACGTTTTCTCTTGTAACCATAGTTGAACCATTATTGTTCACCTTATAATTATCTTGCCATGATCCCGCAGCTCCGGGAGGGGCCAGGACAACATATGCTGATCTTGCTGGCTTCGCGGGGCCGACATCTTGCACGAAAAGCCTTCCACGGACCGAGCCTCGTTGCCTGGAGTGAGGAAAGTCTGGTGATAATGGGAACTCATACGGCCATTTCGCTATCTCAGCTGCCGTCTGATCATCATTCATTTCGTTTGTGAGCAGAGACAGTTTGATTGGACGGATACATAATTTACAAGGGGAGAAAAAAGAGACCTGTCTCTTCGCATCTTGCCACAGAGTAGTTGGCTGAGTTGCTGCATCTGAATTAAGATATACAAAAATAGGGCCAAACACCTTTTTCCATGGCTCCTTGTTTTGTAAGAAAACTCCAAAGCTCGGCCCAGCATAGTGGTCGCTGAAGAATATCTGTAGGTAGACGAGACAATCATGCATCATTTAACCTAACCGTGCTACTACTCTTCTTTTGTCATTTTAGTATGTTCTATAAAATTATTACTTCTATATTACTACTAATAAGGTGAGTCTCACTTTCCACTATTACTACATCAATTACTTTTATCTTTCTCTTTTGTACTTTACTAATATCGCATTAAAATGTCTAAGTCCATATATTTAGGGAATGGAGGGAGTAGATCAAATTCGAATAGTCTAGGATAGGTTTCCTCACAGATAAGGAAGTCGGGCCGACATGAGAAGTAAGATCCGGTTTCAGGGGACCTCCAGCGCGAAACTCGTCACTCGGTGTTATGACCCAGAATCCCACATTGGGTCCAGAGCTAATCCACCCATGCACATGACTATCCTTGTTATCGCTTGAGTACTGATACTTGTCATCCACCTGCACAACCAGAGAATTCAGTCTCCTGCAATCCATAACATTAAAATTATATTCATACATTACCTCTCCTTTCAATGATGGATTGCTTGGATTTGTTAGCAAAACTGCTTCCTTATAAGCAAGAACCTTCCCAAATTTCCTGTCATCTTCCGTAGGCATAATCCTCTGCCTCTCATCCGAGATCGCCATGTAACGAAACCTAACACAGTAATTCCAGATTACAAACGTCAATTGGTAGATTCAACATTCTATATCAAAGAAGAATGCATAGACGGAAGTTGATGATTCGTTGATTAATTGTAGTTAGTATTTTACTTGGTTGATTTAATTCAAATTTTATTGAAACTGATACCATATATTTAATCAATAAATTTAATACAAACTTAATCCAGAGAAATAAACTGAAAGTACCATAGGTCACATAAGATTATAAATATTCTTACACATACCTCTTCTTGTCGAGCTTGAACGCGAGTCTTGCTCTGTCGATGTTAAGAGCAGGCCATCCTGCCACGTGCTCGAATATTGCATACGCATAGAAACCAGAGCTTCCACGCAATACTATATACCTGCACACAAAAAGAATGAGTGACATAATTTTCAGGACGATCGATCTCTGAATTCGGACAATCACCTCTTGTCTATGTTGAGAGGGACGACATTTCGGCCGGCCGAGGGGTTCCATTTCAAGGTGAAGGAAACTTCAATTTGATCAAATGTTTGTGCTATAATCTTAAATTGCGTACATGCCAGCCTGCAAATTCACAGAAAAAAATCTATGTTCGGATACATAAAAAGTAGTAATAAACTGCAAACTCTAAATATTTACGGGTCAATAACATTTTTGCCTATCCCTGGCGCATCCCACCCTATATCCCAATACCTACATTTGAAAACAACATAGGAAAGAGGTCAGTTGAAAGCAGCAACAAAATTCAACAAGAAAAATTCAAAATTCTTCAATGACTTTATTTTTTGTTACTGACCCTCTTTGTGAGTCTTTAAACTCAGGTTCGAGGACGTTGGCGATGCCCTTATATGACACACCGGCGATCTGGCCCGACGGATTTAGCAGACTGAGTTTAACAATGCCGTTGTCTAGCTCCACCTGATTTTTCATTTATATTTTTAATCATGTTAATTACTTAAAATTTGTGTTTTCGATTCGAAATTTTGTAGATATGAAATTTTCATTTTAGAATTGAAGCTTACAATGCCAGGTGAAAAACGCAGTTGGAGTGGAGAAGCTGCGGTTACATTGCTTTGAAGCAGCCTGCATTCATGAAATAAGACCTTAATTTTATAATTTTTGTCAAGGTGTAATCAATTGCAAACTGCACTACAAAATGGGGACCAAAATCAGATTTTAATCTATATTTTCTGGTGAAGATGCGGTTTACAGTATAATAGAACTCATAATAATTTTGATAATGAATCTCATATTCTATTACCTTATTTAATTCATCATTTAAAATAGAACTCAAATTCTAATAACGTTTTCAATTCACTTTTCACTATATTTCTTAGAATTTGAGCCGAATCAAACGACTTCAATTAATGGGGACTGAGAAAGTACATATTTTTTCTTTCTCTCTTATAGCATGAAAATGGGAGTATGTGGTAATGTCTAGAGGTGGTGAAAAATATTCAATTAAAATACTTTCTATTTTAAAAAATTGTATTTCTCTCTAAAAAGTTGGGATTCATTTTTCTAATATATACAAAATTTTCTCAAATAAACATGACCATTCGAAATATTTTGTATGATATACTATATGAAAAATTAATTACAGTCTATACTGTACCGACCCACCCTATGAATAAAACATTCAAATATAAAGATTTTAACAACAAACGACAAAATTTTTTGTATCCGTGACTAGGCCTGTCAAATTGGGTACCCGCGGATACCCGATCTGAAATTTTCGGGTACCCGATCCCAAAATTCCCAAAATCCAATATCCAATACTCGACCCGAATTTTATTTCGGGTACCCGGATACCCGACTCGGGTATCCAGTCCCAATTGTGATTTTGAATTTTTTTTTATTTTTAAAATAAACTACAAACTTTTAGAATTTATTTAATATTATTTAATTCAAATTTAATACAAAGTTGAAATACTAATATTCAAGTAAAATAACTACAAATTTTTAGAAATATAAAATTCTTATAGTAGCTCGAACTTAAAAGAAAATAACTACAAACTTTGAAAAATACAAAATTCATAAATTATACTACATATTAACATCTTTCATGCATCCACAATAAGTCTATAACCATCAAAATTCATAAGTTTAAACATTCATCCTTTATAAATATCACAATTCAATAATTCATAAGAATCAAGATCTAACAATAATATCATCAAAAAATTCAAAATTATAAATATCACAAGTCAATGAAATTAAAATGTAATTAAAAAATTAAATTACATATCTTATATGCTAACTATTAAGTATTAATTAAATTATAGTTACGAAATTAAATTACATTTAATTATAATAAAAATATAATTTATAAATTTTAGAAAATAAATCGGATAATTCGGGCATACCCGATCGGATATCGGGTAACCCGATACCCGATAATCCAAAATTCTCACTACCCGATCCCGATCCGATACCCAAAAAATCGGATTTCGGGTATCTAATTATCCGACTTTTTCGGGTTTGGATATCGGGTATCTAATACCCGATATCCATTTTAACAGGCCTATCCGTGACCGTGATACTGATAAGCGAAATTGACCAAAATGTGTAAATATAGAAAAATGACATGGTAACAATATAGTTGACTTTCGGTTGTATTAAATTAATCTCTTCAACTCATTAAAATAGTAGGTTTAACACCAAAAATAAAAGACTAAAAAATACATGTTGCGTGCTAACCTGTGTGAAGGAATTGCAGTAGTGGAATCGACAAAAAAGAAGGAAAAAAACATGAATCCAAAACATCCCATTAATAAGCAATTTCGAGTCGTCTCCATATTAACCAGTTTCCCTTTAATTTTATTGTAAATGTAATTTTTGGCACTATATTTTTTGTTTACTCTAACTTTTGCAGCAATTTATGATCCAAGGAATGAGAGTGGCAGAGTGCTGATGTTGGTGAATATACAATAGCCATCTACGTGTTTTATTTAGAAATGTATCTGATACTATACGATTTTTAGACGTTTAAATAGCAGTAAATGGAATCATTTTTTAAATAAGGTCGAGAATATTTTTAAATAAATGCTTGGTTCCTACAATTTTATCAACTGAATACTTTTCGAATTTGTTTTTAATTTTTAAGATTTGAAAGTTTTTTTGGGGTCAAAGTTATATTTAAAGTTTCTACATTTTATATGAAATTTTGGTATTAATTTCATGTTTCTTTGCTTGAGTGCAAGCAGTACGTATTTTTGAAAAATAGACCAAGTCCAACTGCCATCAGTTAAATTGACACTAAAATTTTGTAAAATAATCACTTAGAACGTAAAATAAAGCATATTAATTTGAAGATAAATTATTTTAATCTTTTATTTGTCAGGATACTTTTATTTGCATTCTTTAATTTTACTCTAATTTTAATTGGGATACAAAAATAAAAACGTTTTTAAAGCTTTAATAATATATTTAAAAACACAAATTAACCAAACATGTCCTTCAAAGGTCTACTGTTTTTTATAGCGCCTTTATTAATTGTATAACTAATTTGGCTTGGATTTTTTACGTAACTTTTGAAAAAAAATCAATATAGATCAATAATTTGAGAACTTGATATTTTTTTAAGAGAGAAAATAAATTTATACTATATATACTTAGTGCTCTTCAATTTTTAATCAAATAAGATTGGTTTATGCCTTTTTGGTTGGATTCTTTTACAAACTAAATAATGTATTACTAATTTGCCCCTCCTGCTTCAACTGTAGAGGAAACCACATCAGTATTTTTTATTCATTCATAGTATAATTTTAGGAAAATATATAATTAAATTTATTCATGAAAATCACCATTATTATTAAAAGATTCTTATAAAATTAACTATTCACAATCCTTAAACTATCAAATGGTATAAATGAATTATTCCACTTCTTTATAATAATATTGAAATTATGTAAAAAATACTCCTTTTATTTCGAACTTGTCTTGCATCACACCATATATATAGAAAAATGATATGTCTCATACTTTATTTTTTATTAAAATTTAAAATAGGAAAATACTTATTAAAATTATTTATTTAAATTTATAAAAAATATTTCTATTAATATTATGTATTTAAATTTATAAAAATGAAATTTTTTCATTAAAAAAAATTTAACATTTTTCCTTTGAAACTGAGTTAGAAAGTTTCATTTTACATTTCTTAAATAGGATGAGTGGTTAATGTCAAATGAAAGTGATACTCTCTCCGTTCCATGCTAATAGAGTTATTTTTCTATTTTGGGAAGTTTCAAGTTAATTGCGTCAATTCTATTTTTGGCAAAAAATAATTCTTCCTTTTACTTTATTCTTTCTTCATCTCTCTTACTATATTCTCTCTTTTTCTTCATCCATTTAACACACTATTCTTATACTCCGTGCCAAAAAGAAATGACTCTATTAACAAGGAACGGATGGAGTATTAAATATGAAAACCCCTTAAAATTGGGAAGTGATGAAAAATAACAAAATTGGCATGTATATAAATTTATGTAAATCATCATTTCCCCTTTAAATATTTTTATATAGCTATAATATATGTAAGCATATAGTATGTGACATAAAAATTTCTCCAATTTTTAAATTCGCTTCATTTTAATTAGATGAAGATAAAGTTTAGCAAAACATAGACAGTTGTTACAACTAGTATTAACACCCATGCTACGTACGGGACATTAGATTTTCATACAATGAAGATAAATTCTAAGGTATGTAGATTAAAAAAAAAAGGATAAAAAGAATATAATGATATTTATAATTAAGAATATGACAATGATAAAATGCAAACTCTGTATATTGTATAAACTCTAAACTTTTTAACACATTGTCAACATAACATCAATGACAATGACATGCTTATAAAAAAAAAACTTGAAAAGATTTAACTTGTGGTTTAAGAATCTGATAAAGATTTATTCAAAAGTGCTTCTGCTTGAAAATTCTCCTTCTTGAAAAATGCTTGCTTGTAAACTTTGTTAGGAAAGGTGGAAAACTTTTCGTTTACTAGCTTGAAAATAAAAGTTTGGAGGTAAAGAAATTTTTCGGTAGACGTTGATAAAGGAAGCTGATACCTTCTTTTATACACTAACTCTACACTACACAAGTTATGGTTATGCATTTTTCTGGGTTAATATCCCAACATCATTATTCTTTTCTTTGACTTCATCACATTTTGCAGAGGTAGAACTAATGTGAGTGTTTGTTGGTGGAGCTCTCGGGATGCTGTAGGAGTTGGTAAGGAAAAACAAAGTTCGTATTATTCCTCCTTTCCCCACTTCCTATTCTTTTTCCCATTAGGTATATATATATATATATATATATATATATATATATATATATATATATATATATATATATATATATATATATATATATATATAGGGGTGTGTTAAAATGACAACACTCTTAAAATGACACTGTGACACCACGCTAGACTGCAATATCCAATACAAAATGACACTGTGACACCACGCTAGACTGCAATATCCAATACACTAGACTGCAATCTATAGATTGCAGTCCAGCGTATTGGATATTGCAGGCGTGAAAAATTGCAGTCTAGCGTATTGGATATTGCAGTCCGCGAAAATTTACCCTTGAGCAATTTTTATGATTGCCACATGGCAGCTGATTATTCGTTCATGTGTACAAATGATTGGCTAGGATTGGTGGTATGGTGTTACCTTAAGAGTTGTTGTCATTTTAACACAAACCTATATATATATATAGAGAGAGAGAGAGAGAGGGTCATGATATTCTACTAACCCCTCTAGTATACAAACTACAAACTTAAATCTCAGCCACTAGTTCTAATTAATCTACCGTTTAATATATGGTATTTTCATATGTCAACATTTCCTATAATCCAGTCAACAAAGGGTAATATTGGGCCAAAAAAAAAAAAAACGATTTCAGTAATTTTGTTGAGATTATCAAATCCATTAAATTTCGCCGTTTCAACGTTCAGTCCACTATTCACGTCTCCTCTCTCTTCCTTCCCCCATTCCACCTTTTCATCTCTCCTCTGAAATTAATCGCCTTCCAGAACCGAATCGTTTACAGCGGCGTCATAAATTCCTCGTCGGTGTTGAAGCGAGCGCTAGGCGGCGGCATTATGAGTTCTGTCCGGCGACGCGCTGAGTCAACCGAAGGTGAGTTATCCGTCGCAAAGCCATAGTTTGAATCCTTGTTGACATTTTTGTAGTCCATTATTGTTGTTGCTTAAGTACTCGGTTGATTAAACCGAAAGTGAGGTATCCGAAGGTTAGATATCCGGTGGATAAACCCTATTTCAAAAATCGTGGTGACATTTTTTAGTACTGTAAATTTAGTACCGTATTTTTGTTTTATGGATGGGGGTAATTAGAATCTGCTGTTGACACTAATATTTTTTTCGTAAATGTTGAAAGGAAGAGACTGAAATTAGGTGCTATACTCTGCTGACATTATTTCTATTTGCTGCTGACATTATTCCTTTTTTATAATGTCACCATGGTGATGTGGAATTTTTGTGGAACTATTGTGTTATGGATTTTTTTCTGTTGAAAGTATTCCTTTTTTTATAATGTCACCATGGTGATGTCGATTTTTTGTGTTATGGATGTGAGTAATTAGAATCTGTTGCTAGTCGTTTTTATGTGGTTGAACTTTAAATTCCATTGATGGGATGTATTTTCTTATTGTTTGGGTATTTGGATGGTTCATTATGATGAATATACAGACACTATTGGTTGGATTGTTTGTGAGGTGCTAGTAAGATGTTGTTGATATTAATGGTGACATTGTCTTTGGTCGCTGATCCCATTGGTATTTCAGTTGTTGTGGACATTGAAATAAATTGTGGTTTGTTATTAAATAAGATGATGTTGACATTGATTGGTTTGATGTGTATGTTGGCATGGTTCGGTGACATTTTCTTTGGTCTCTGATCCCATTGGTATTTCAGTTGTTGTTGACATCTATTTCAGTTTACATGACGATAGAAACTTGGCGGTGTGTCTTTGTGTTTTGTTGCTATGTTTTTCATAGGAATCGATTGTTGTATTTATGTTCTCATTGATTTAACTGGTTGAGATTGTTGCTATTTGAGCAGCGAAACGGAAAGCAAAGGAAAAAGCTGTAGATAATGGTGAGTCAAATGGGAAGCAGTCCACAATACAAGACAAGAGACCGCATTTAAGGATCAAGAGAACTACACGTTTTTTCGTGCGGATCCTGAAGTCTCTCAACGACAGGCAGGAAACTGCTGTTAGACAACTCGACTTTGGTGGACTTCTGAACTATGACGTGGCCTCTGTCCCAACCACGTTAGCATATTGGTTACTGGAGCATTTTGACCACCTACGTTGCAGTCTAAAGCTGCCGAATGGTGTTGTGGTGGAGGTTAATGCGAAAAGACGTCGAGCTTATTTTTGGTTTCCCCAATGGTGGCACTACATTTGATCGGTGACATAACCACCGGTATCAAATACCTGGAAACCATACCACTGGAAGAGGAAGTTGATGTAAATGCGATGCAAACGAAGGTGCAAGAAGCGAAGCTGCTTCAAGAAACTAGAGGGGGAGCACTTTTCAAGAAAATATTCTTACTGTTGATGGAAACTGCACTCATAGGGACCTCAACTTATGGCTATGTCAGACCACGAATTGTTGACATTCTCAGTGACATGCAGAAGATAAGGAAGCACAATTGGTGTAAGTACTTGCTTGACAATCTGTTGAGGACACGCGAACTGTGGAAGAAGAACAAGTCCAAAGTTTTCAGCGGGCCAGTAGTTTTCCTAGTTGTAAGTAAGTCCTTCGGTTATTGGATGAAAGCCGTTGAGTTGTTGATATTTAGTTGACATGGTCTTGTGTGTGAATATGAATCTGTGATTGACGTGTGTGGACCTTGAGCTTAGAGCATTTTTTTGATATTTGAATTAGGTTTGTTGTTGACATTTTTAATGACACGGGAGTAATTTTTTTACTCACTGTAGGCCTTCTACGTCGATCGCGTTTTTCATCGTAGGAGATGTGTGCAACATGTCATTCCTAGGATACGGGGCTGGACGACCGAACTGTTGAAAGAGCGAGAAGAAGATGAAATGAAAGAAGCTGATTTCAGTCTGGGACGAGTGACTACACAATTGGATGAGAATGAACTGGGTGGTGCGGAAATGTCAATAAGAGTGGCGCATCCACCGACCACGGAAGATGTTGTTGCAGAGGGAGATGCTTGGGTTGAATTGGCGTATATGAGGGGTGTTTGGGCGGCAACCAAACACATAGAGGACGGTTTCAAGATGCTGGCAAAGAAATTGAACCAAGTGCCTCCAGAAATCAGGAATAAGGACAGCTTTAGAATAACGTGTGACACTCTTAGGAGGGCGTTCAGACTGAACGAGAACGACTTTGACCCTGTGGAGTCAATGATGCAGTCGCAGTCTGCCCACTATAGTGCAGCCGAAGACTGGGCAGAGTCCTTGAAATCTTTGTTGGACGCGGCTGATGAAATGGATATACTAGAAAACAAAGACGAATACCCAAGCTTCAGCCTTGGGTTTGATTCCAGCCAGGTAAGTACATATTTTACATTATTTGTTGTTTAAAAGTACTTCCCAGATAAAATCTGTTGATATACTTAATGCAAGTGTGACTTTTTTTGGTACATTGTAGGATGACACTCTTGTCACCGTGATTCAGAACGTCAACAGGGAACAGATCATCCAGCCAATGTTGAGGAGGTTTGATGGCCACCTTTTCTTCCTTTTTCTTGGTTTAATTTGACTGCTTACTCAATCATCCTATCTTACTCTCCGTGCAGGGTGATGTGTCGGAGAGTTCGAGCTCAGAGAGCCAGCCGACCTTTTTTTTAGTGGAGATGAAGTTGAATCCCAGGACAGAGAGACCGCTGCTGATTTAGGAGGTGACGGTCTGGATTTTATGACTGATAGTGACATCGGAAGAGAGGTGGGAAGCAAAGAGCTTGTGGCTGTTGTGGAAGTAGGAACAGTTGTGAATGAGGAGAATGCACTCGACGTGGCAAGGGCTATAGCGCGTGATGTTGAGTCAGAGGTATGTAAAACAGGTGGAAGTAGTAAATTTGACCTTAAGTAGGTGTGTTGACATTTTCCATCTGTTATTGACATTTGTATATTTCTCTGTTTTTTGTTATGCAGCACGACACAGTAGACATAGCCATTTGCTCTGCTTTGAAAGCATGCATTGAACTAGGTGATGCTGCTTTCGAAACACAAACAGTTACCGGGGGCGTGGATGTGGGTAAATTACCTGTACGTCGAGAGGCAGGGATCAGTCGTGAAGAGAGTACGTATGCTCAAATACAACATGTTCCAGCAAGGAAACTCAGACTGCCTACAAGGAGGCGCGATAGTTCATCATCAACACGTATCAGCCCAACATGGACCAGAGAAGAAAGGGATTGTTACCAATTCCTTCTTGCGACACCCTACATGTGGACGTAAGCAAACCATTTTATTATTTTCGTGTTGGTTTAACAAAAGTTATTGACTTGAATAACGTATGGTTGAAATCTATGGATCATGTTATTTACTCCGATGATGTTGTTGAAGTTACTAAAGTGAAATTCAGCTCGTTGAAGCCACATGAGGCTATCAACGCTGAGGTTATCGATGTTTGGGCTTCGTATCTGAATGACATGGAGGTTCTTAAATCAACACAGAAGCCCAACAGATTGTCTGTTGCCATTGCTCTGTGCTCGTTGAAATAAACTAAAGTATAACAAATGTAGCTTGGATGCTACATCCCGTTTATGATCCGCTTATGAATCTGCATAAACACAATGTCAGTAGTATAGCAATATGGTCACATTATACATGAACGAAGTAAGGAAAAAACTAATTGAATGATGTTGAATACAAACCTGCAGATGACGATGCCTCGTCACTAGGATCATTGTGTACTGATTTCAAAAAAGGCGTCTTCAGCCACCTTGTACCAATATATTCTTTTACGTCATGGTTTTTGAACAACCAAAAAATGTGGCAGCATAATATTCCACGCCGCAGAAACAACTTGCAATCGCAGTGATACGATTTGGAACCAACTTCGTGACTGACGACACATTTGTTTCGATGGCTGTCCATTATTGTGTAAATCTCAGTATTGTCCTCCATCTCAAAGTGTGTCATCATGCAACGTCGATGAGCCTCGACGATCTCATCTTGAACTTGCTGAAAGATGCGATCTGTATACATAGACGTTGCGTGTTTCTCAAATAACAGCTCTGTTGATAGGATGGGGACTTTTGTAGCATCAGAAAAATCGAGCCTACTGATATGTTACGTTGAGGATCCAACGCGTTGTTGTAGTGCAACACAAAGTCAGCGAGATTAAAGTGCGGTTTTGTGTACCTTTTGAAAAAGCTATTCTCGGAGTCAGAGAATGATGTTGTCTTCAACAACGACCCCATTGGGAAATCCCTAAAATATGCTGGAATCCAATACTCTCGTAGTGTGAACATGTCTGTGAACCATGATTCATTTTGTAAACCATATTGGTCCATAATGGTTAGCCAAGTTTCTTCAAAATCGTCTGGCTCCAACAATTCGTACCATATGCAAGTGTCCAAATCCTTCTTCAACTCTTCGTTGGCAAGTATTCTTTTGAGAACCTTTTCAGGAAGCTTCATCATAATGTGCCACATGCACCAACGATGCCTTGTACTAGTTAGCACACGTTCAATAGCAAGTTTCATGCCCCGATCCTGGCCAGTTATTATCAACTTAGGCGCAAAACCCATACATTCGACAAACTTAGTGAGCAACCAAGAGAATGAGTTAGCGCCCTCATTTGACACGAAGCCGGCACCAAACGTAACAGGGCATCCGTGGTTGTCTTTTCCAGTGAATGGTCAAAACACCATGCAATACCTATTCAACAAGAACAAAAATGTCAACAAGAACTCAACACAGTACCTGAATTGTGAGCATAATGAAAAAATAAAAGAAAATATCTGACACAAAATACACGTGTGATTACCTGTTCGTTGAGTACGTAGTATCAAAGGATACAATGTCACCAAACATCTTGTAGTTCTTTCGCGACACAGCGTCACACCAAAAAAGACTAAATAACTTTCCATCACTACCTTGTTGGAATTTGTAATGGAAACCATCACATGTGTTCTTCTTCTCCTCCATTTGATTTAAAATCATTTGGACATCAGCGCCTTTCATTTCTTGCAATATGTCGCGCTTGCCATTCCGTATGTCAGTAACGGTGCAACCCACATAATCATAGCCACCCAGGAACTCCTTCAATAAATTGAAAGTCATTGTAGGTCCAATGTTGGCCTTTGTGCAATCTTACATAAATTTATAATGGATATCCCCAAGGTTGCGGTTGGATTTCATGTATCGGGCATGCTTTTTAATGACCATCTCGTGATTGTGTTGGTCTACCAAGTTGCTGACAATATATCAAGGACTTCCGGACTCGGTTGAATACTTCAACGTAAGTTTGGCATTGCAATGACATCTGCTAGAACGGCGTCTACGTTTGGTAGAACTACCTTCTTCGTCGACATCCCACTTTTCACCTTGCCTGCTGCATACAACAGTCTGCCAGGTTTTGATACCATTTGAGTATTTGTGTCCAAATTTACGAGTATCAAAACGGCAATCGTTGGCATATGCTTCATAGAAGGAAATTCCTTCGTCTAATCTTTCAAACACCTGACCACCGTAAGGTTTCAGCTCGGGTCTGCAATGGGATAACTGCATCTGTACACCCAGCAAAGAACTGTCACCGAAGTCTATCATCAAGTAATAACACGGGAATGATTGCCGGGGCAGAATATCATCACAAAATGAAACCGGAAAGATCATAATATAACAGACAAATAAGGTGTTGTCATCTTAATCCCCTTTTATACGAATGCGAACATAAACATGTAATTTGTTGTCTACATCTTGTAAGACAAGTAGAACCTCAATATCTACACTAAATATCACCAATTCTATCCGTATATCACTGCATACCCATGCACTGTATAATAAGGATTGACGAGATACGTTGTTTTACAGCCACAACAAAAGCTCACTGACCTTAATTTAGCAAACACCACATTTAGCAAATAACATAACAGAACCTTAATTTAACTTGCAAATGAAATCATAGACAGAACAAATACATAATTACTAAAAAAAGAAGTTAAATCATATCACCAATTCTATCCATATATCACTGGAGAAACGTACTATATCAGAATGGCAGCTGCAAGAACAAAAAATAACAGATAAATCAAGTGTTGTCATATCATGTATAGAGAATCAACACAAGCATAAAAAATTAGAGAATATTAAACCAATTCTTCACCCCAAAAAAGTCACCAATTTCATCCCAGCACCAACGACCAATTCGATATATAACCTACTACTCAACCTCAATCATCAACTAACGTAGAAACATCCAACATAATCGCCATTGGTTTCAACATTATGCTACACAAATAAAATCTACTACTCCCTCCGTCCCGCTTAAGATGACACGTTTCCTTTTTAGTTTGTCCCAACTAAGATGACACATTTCCTTTTTTGGTAACTTTCTCTCTCCAATTAATACAATCAACCACTTTTTCCCACTCCTATTAAAATAACCATCTTTCTTTATCTCTCTACTTTAATACTTACACTCACCTTCTCTCTCCAATTAAACACTTTAATCAATAACTCCTAAAATCTCGTGCCGGCTAAGCAATGTGTCATCTTAGCCGGGACGGAGGGAGTATTTTATTTAGCATGAAAAATACCTTGAGCTTTGTAAGACATCTCCATTTCAACACAAACGTGTACGTTGAACTTATGCCGGACGATATATACTCCGTAGAATAACGTCGGGGAAGATTTATGTGATCAATTTTCAATGGAGAACGACGTCGATATCGAAATGTAATCTCTTTCCAAAATCGAAATGTAATCTCTCTTCGTCGTTTATTTATCAGAGACTGCTTCTCTTTTGTGGCTGAATTATTTCTATGATTTTTGGGCTGAATGTAATCTCTTTCCAAAAATTAAAATGATGGTGGTTTAGGAGATTGGAGATAAATTAGGGACTCATCTTTGACCCAATCACGTCAGTGAGCAGTAGGCGAATAATTGTTGTTAATATGATCACACCCCTATATATATATATATATATAAATATATATATAGGGGAGCACTAGGGCGCATCCTTAATTAGAGTACTAACGTACATCCAACCACGTGCTGCCATGTGGCACGAAAAATGCAATATTGTATATATAAAAATGCAATACACATTTGTGAAGTTGTTCATGCATTTTCGCAGATTGCATTTTAGTTATAGGAAAATTGCGTTTTTTATTGTTAAGTTTTGCATTTTCACATAAATTGCATTTTATTTTGTTAAGTTTTGCATTTTCACATATATAAATGCAATCCGTATAGATATAAAATGCAAATTAAACAGTCAATATCGAAAATGCAAAACTCAACAATAAAAAATGCAATCTTCATAACAAAAAAATGCAATCTGTCGAAATTAATATTGCATTTTTTTGTATATAATATTGCATTTTTCGTGCCACGTGGTAGCATGTGATTGGATGTACGTTAGCACTTTAAAATTAGTTAGCACATTAGTACATCCCTATATATATATATATATATATATATATAGGGGGTTGCGTTAGTGTGCTAATTAATTTACAGTAATAACTAATAACTTTCAATATTGTGCATTAAAATTATCAACACAAAGACATAATTATATCAATACAACATGTAAATTTAAAATGTCAACACAAAGACATAAGTTTATCAGCACAAGAAGATTGATAAATTTATGTCTTTGTGTTGATGTTTTTAACATACAAAATTGATATTAGTTATTAGTTATTACCATAACTTAGTTAGTATTTGATCACACACCTATAGGGGTGCACTATGGTGCCACCATAGATAGGATGACACCATACCACCAATATAGTCCGTTAGATCTCATTTATGGACGCCTAGGATTAAGTTTCGTGAAAAAACACGGGTTTGCAGTCTACTGTATTAGATATTGCAGTCGTGGTAAACTGCAATATTGTTGTGGTAAGACTGCAATATTCAATGAACAGCACTGCAATCTGGTAACGTAAAATTAAAAATTTCCTATTTTACCCCTCCGTGTTTTTACACGTGGTAGCATGACAAGCACACGATTTTCAGATCCAATGGCCTAAAATGGTGGTATGATGTTACAATAAAGAGGGTTGTCATCTTAATACATCCATATATATATATATATATATATAGGGGCATGTTAGGGTGCCACCACCCCTTAAAATAACACCATACCACCATTTCTAGTCAATCATTTGTACACGTGGACGAATAATAAGCTGCCACGTGGCAAAAAAAAAAAAAATCTGGAAAAAGACGGGCAGCAATCTGCTGTTCTTTAAACAATAATTTTTCTTGAACAGCAATATCCGACACACTATACAACAATCTATAGATTGCTGTCTACCGTATTGAATATTGTTGTGTAGCGTTAATAATATTGCTGTATAAGCGTTGTCACGTTGTCATTTTAAGAGGAGTTGTCATTTTAACACAAACCTATATATATATATATATATATATATAGGTTTGTGTTAAAATGACAAACACCTCTTAAGGTAACACCATACCACCAATCCTAGCCAATCATTTGTACACATGGACGAATAATCAGCTGGCATGTGGCAATCATAAAAATTACTCAAGGGTAAATTTTTGCGGACTGCAATATCCAATACGCTAGACTGCAATTTTTCCCGCCTGCAATATCCAATATGCTGGACTGCAATCTATAGATTGCAGTCTAGTGTATTGGATATTGCAGTCTAGCGTGGTGTCACAGTGTCATTTTAAGAGTGTTGTCATTTTAACGCACCCCTATATATATATATATACACTTTAATAAATAAACGTGACATATATACATACATATGTGATATGTGATGACTTCGGGTCATTTTCAGTGAATGGTGGCGCACTATTCATATGTTGACTATGGTTAAAGATGGTAAAAGTAATTTTTGTTACTGAAATATTATTGCACTGTCGTTTCTGACTTGTCCCATCATTTGTAGGAAGTTGGGGTTTCTTGAAGATAGAATACTAGCTCTGCGAAGAAGCTTTAGCTCGTTTTTGTATCATCATAAATTAGATACCATTAGTACTCGCATTTGAAAAGAAATGACTATATTTTGTAAATGGACATTTAATATCCATCTGATTTATACACGGACAATTATTTTATTGCTTCATGTGTCTTCTTGCATATCAAAGTTCTTGATCAAAATTATTTTCTCAATGGCGTTTAACTATTAAATAAAACCCATCAAGGATTTTAATACAACGAAACATAGGAGTTTAAAATACTACTTGCTTTAATATATTTATTCACTCTATACACGTTTAAGGACGTTAATTTGAGCGCGGTATTACACTTTATTTGTGATATAAGTGGTAAATAAATTGATGTATAGAGGTGTGTAAAGATGTCCTAAAATAGAAAGTTTGAAAGTTGCTATTTTTAAGGAACAGACTAAAATGGAAAGAGTTGCTATTTTAAAAAAATGGAGGGAGTAGTATAAAGAGAAAGTAGAGAGAAGATGTAGTAAGAGAGATAGAGCGTTCTTTTATGTCATAAAAGGAAATATCTCGTTTATGGTGGGACGACCTAAAAAAGAATACGCCTAACTTATAATAGAACAGAGAGAGTATTAAATTACACCCTCCGAAATTTTCTATGCATAAGAATTCAAGACATTATTACTATAAGTATGGTGTCTCTAGACATATAAAAAAGAATCCCAAAATTACCAATAAATATTGGATGTTATAGAACATAACGATTTCTATAGTGATATAAAATTTTAAATTTCTTTATCACAATTCTAATTCGAATAAAATAATATTGGATAGTCAAACTTTTTAATTTTGAATTCGCGTGATATTTGAAAGTCCCTCACTATGTGTCCTAGTTTTCTATTTTAGATTGTATCTTATTAATTAATGCACTTCATTTTTATAACTTTTGTTACTGATCCTCATATTTCACTAACTCAATTTTACTTATATTTTATTATAAAAATAATAGCCAATATATTCACATTAAATAGCCAATATCTCCCATGAATCCCATGTCCTGCTATTGCACTGTCACTGCCTATAACTCCTGTCGTTGATCAAATTGCCAGGATCTGAGGGGTCCACGTGGAGCCAATCCTACGTAAGCTGATCTTGTGACATCAGGTAAAGGAGAAGCGTACTTGTCGTTGATCAATAATCGGCCGTTGATTTCTCCTCGTTGTTTTGAATCAGGGAAGTCTACAGAAGATGGAAACTCATATGGCCATTTTTTCATTTCTATGTTCATCTGTTTTTCTTACAAGTTACTTCAACAAAATCTCGAAAAAATCAACAATTTTAATTCATTGTTTAATACTATTACCTGTGTTTTTGTATCTTGCCAAAGTGTTTTAGGGTTATTGTCTGACCCCGAGTTTAGGTATATAAAAACTGGACCCAAAACCTTTTTCCATTTCTCTCCAGCATCTAAGTTCACTCCATATTTAGGACCAGCATAATGTGTACTGAAAAATATCTGTATCACATGACCAAAATTTAGTCCACATTGATGAGTTAATATTGGATACATAATTTTAGAATATATACTCCCCCAATCCCATAAATATAGAGACTTTTGGAAAGACGCGTGTTTTAATGCACAATTGGTAAAATAGAGAGAGATAGAAAGAAAAGGTAATTGGAATATTCTTAGTGGAGACTAAGGCCCTCCTTATTAAAGAGAAATAAGTTACCAAAATTTAAAATTAAAAGTGGATTGTTTGTATGGGACATAAAAAAATATAAAAAGTCTCTATTTTCATGAGATGAAGGGAGTACATAATTTTAATGTTATTGTTAAAACCAAAATTGAATCAAAACTGATGGTTTTTCCGACAATTGATTTAATGCGCTACTCACAGCTAACGAAGTAGAGCCCACATGAGAAGTGAGATCCGCTTTCATTGGACCACTTGGTCGAAACTCATCACTCGGCGTTATCACCCAAAATCCGACCTGGGGCCGTGAGCTGATCCACATAGAAAACATGCTATTAAAAGATTCAATTTCAACTTTATTCACATGTTTTGTTTAAGCTTGAATGCAACTCTTGCCTCTTCAAATTTCAAAGCAGGCCATCCCTTCATGTGCTCAAATATCGCGTACGAGTAGAAACCAGAAACACCACGCAGCATTATAAACCTGCACAAAATTAATCATTACAAAAAATTCGTTAGATTTCCACATATATAAATGAAGATATTAGAATGTGGGACACGCCTCTTGTCTATGTTAAGTGGAACCACTTTGAATTGAACATAAGGGTTCCATTTTGAGGCGAATGAAACTTCGATTACATCTGCAGTCTGAGCTATTATACTGGAAGTCGAATTTTCCATGCCAAGAAAATAACATTATGTTGAAGAATTTTGGTTAAAAAATTAATTAATTAAATGATCAATGTAAGTGAAATGAAGAGTACTTGTCGAAAGAACTCAAGCTGATCTTAGGCACGCCCCATGTAATGTCCCAATACCTACAATTTGATATAGTAGTAGTATTAAACTGTTAAATGACACGCGCGGGCTTTTATGTGCAATTGGTAAGCTGGTCTTAGTGAGATAATAGTCATAATTAAAAATGATTATATTTAATATTATCTCGTCCTAAAAAAAATAAACAAACTTGTAAATGACATGAGGTTTAAAGTATGAGAAAGATGGGAAAAAGGTAGTGAAATGAGTGTTAGTGGATTATGGGGTCCACATTATAAATGATGTGTAGAGTTATTATTTATTGAAAACTTACTATATTTTGGTCTAACATTGGGGACTGCTTAAAAAGGTAAAACTAGTCTATATTTTAGGGACGGAGGAAGTATAAACTGACCCTCGACCGGAATCAGTAAACTCTTCTTCAAGGGCATATTTCCAACTCCTCCGTATGCGACTCCTTTAATGAGGCCCCCTGGATTTGTTAAGCTTAGTTTTACAATGCCATTATCATTTTCCACCTGCACAAATCACTCTAATCAACTTGATAATGACAATTGCCACTTCTTTTAAGGTTGCAGCACTCGGCAGAAAACATGCAGAAAACATTTTCTATGTCGAAATGACTTGAAATTCACATGGTGTTAGTGAATCAAATTGAGGGATCAAAGTCTTAGCTATGTCATGATACGATGGCTTTTGGTCATTCGACATTTTAGGGGTAGAAACACAATTTTCTATTGTTCCTTTTGAGGGTTTTCTTGTAGTGGGTGTTTTTTTAACACAATTTTTCCATATTAAGATTATTTACATTTTCAAGAAACTAGAGTTCAGGTACTCTTTATAGTACATCTTTACATCACAACCCATGACATGACAGAGAACAAAATTTTAAGTTACAACACAAACATTATCACAACAAATCAAGACATAAAGATGGATTAAAAATTCAATCTGTCATCAGTTCAAATATCGAAAAACATTACGAAAATATGAGGAAACTAAAGATTATAATATTCGTGTTTGGTAATATACAAAAAGAATTAGATAGATATAGTTGATTTTATGCTTACAGTGTCACGCTCTACGCGAAGCTGGAGTTGAGAAGTTGAGCTCTTGTTGATATGTGGAATCGATTTTCCAGAATTGATGCTTAGGATTGAAAAATATATGCAAATGCACAGATTAAAAGCCCATATTTTCATTTGCTTAGATTTCGTCTGTTTTTATTTTTATTTTTTTGAAAGAGAAGTAATTGGTAAAGAACTGAAATAACTACGATAAATTTTTCTTACAATAGTTTCATACGTTAAACAAGTGAGATTAATAATAAATTCTTAATTCAAGGATTTCATCAATCGAAACATCCTTAAATTTATGTTTCGATGTTATATATGCCAGGAAATAGACAAATGCTAATTATTTTTTCTATAAACATATGGAATGCGAAAGAGTGCCACAGAATAAATAAATAGAAGGAGAATAAGAAAATTAAAAAAGAGAGTATCCTTTTATTTTATTTTTGAGGAAATAATAAAATTAAAGAATCTAAAACTGAAATTTTTGTTTTTCCTAATGGGTTTGAACTGTACAAAATTAACTGAGGTAGTTAATGCATGAATCTATCGGTAATTAATAGTGGAAATAATAGAAAGTTAACTGCGACTTCATTTTATATTTATTTGGGGAGGTTTGCTTTAAAACTTGGATGATAAAGAATGAATGCACGTTTAATTTCAGGACGGTGCGAAATATACAATTCACTAATGCCATATGATCACATTAGTCACAATATTAATTCAATAGGAGTAAATTTAAGTATTAATAAAATATTAATTACATCTAATGGACAAATAAAATTATATAGAGTAGTACATATTCTTTGCCTTATTTTCATTTTATTTAATTCCCATGAATCAATTAGAGAGACAATATATGTATAATCAAATCGATGTGATTATTTAAAAAGTGACTAGATTTTCATAACAATAAACGAAGACAATATTATTATTAGATCTAAATAGAGAATTTCATATTTTGTTTCTACTGTGCTACTCCTATATTTATGGCGTTGGGCCTTCTAAACGTATATAATCGTACATGATACTATTAAAGGGTCCAAGCTTTGAACCATTCCTATTTGCTTGTGTTAAGAATAACTTGTTCTCTCCCACAACAAGTTTTTGGCCTTGCACCGGGATGCTGTAGAAACGGTACAACCCGTGAATCCCATGTCTTGCTAATGCATTATCACGGCCTATGAATCCCGTCTCGAAATGTGGAGGGGATATTTGATCGTTGAAACGTACCTTAAATTAAACAAGATTGATATAAATATATAGGAGTTGAGTATGTGATAGTGAATTAAAATTTGATTGATGGTAAGAAAAATGTGAAGGTACTTGTAAATCTAGTGCAGTGGCTGATGCGAGGGCCAATTGGAGAGTGTAATTTGCTTGTTTGTCGACGGTATTGAGGTTGAACACTATTTGCCATGTTGTTGTTGCATATTCTGTCTCTCCCATTTTCCTAAATTGAAATACTAATAGTTATATATATAGGTTTAATAAAATGAATAATAAGAGCAAGCTAGCTAGTGTTACCTTGTAACATGTGCGAAAAACCAATCTGTTTTATAGTTGCTAGTCCCAATTGTGAAAACAAGGTCATTTTTAGGGTATAAATCGGTGTAGCGATCCCAAAGCCCATATTGTCGGAACCTGTGAATATAAGAAATTTAAGAGCATTCACGTCATAAAATATAAAGTTTAGAAAAATTCTATTTTTAAGGGATGACCCAAAATGGAAATAGTTTCTCTTTTTAAGGGAATGAGGTAGTACAGTATGTGCACAAAGAAATAATTACTTTTGAATGGGAAGTTTGTATTGATGAAGCTTGAATTTTGGATTAGGATCCGGAATGAAAAACTCGGCAGCAGTGCGATCTGGAGTCCCAATCTCCCACAAAGTTGGACCGTTTCTTGGGGGATCGAACACCAGGTTTTCAACCTTGACACTAGATCCAGGGTTGATGGTGATGTCGGATACATGCTTAAAGTCTCCTACAACTCCAGGAACCCATCCAAACAAGTTGCAGGTTCCCGGAATCACATTCTTGATCTCGAAATTTCCCTCTTCATCCGTCCGTGTCCAAAATTGATACCCCTAATTATTAAAATCCAAACCAAAGATATCACAATTAATCACATGAAAATTAATTGACCTTTCATCCAAGTGCAAGCTCAAAATAACCTTATTCTCAATCTGCCATGACCCAGCCGCCCCGGGTGGAGCTAATCCCACATAAGCTGAGCCGGCCGGCATAGGTTGCTCACTAACCAACCTATCAACATCAAAATAACAAGCTAAAATTAACTAGACAAAACATAAAAATAGTAAAGGCCATTTTCATATATAATCGTACCGATCATGAACAAGCAATTGACCGGTAATAGATCCCCGTTGATCGGATTTGAGGTATTCGATCGAATTTAGGAAATTATACGGCCAATTCGCTTCCTCCTTTTGCAGCTGATCAATCGACCCAAAGAGAAAACATGAATACAATTCTCTCTACCATATTCAAAATCAAGTCCAGAAATATATTTGTGTGATTATTTCTAGTACTATTAAAATTTGTACTAGTATATAAATGCATACCCTTAGTTTAGCGTCATTCCAAAGAATAGAAGGATCTGCTAGAGCAGAAGCATTGGAGTTGAGATAGATAAAATTAGGACCAATAACTTTTTTCCAATTGTCTTGAGTTTCAAACTTGACATCTATGTCAGTCCCAATATAATGTCTGCTGATGAACATCTACACATGTAGGAAGGTAGGTAGGTAATTAGTTGGTAGCATAGTACTATAGTATTTTGTTTCAAAATTAATGGAGTTGTAAAATAAACTACTTACAGAGAGGAGAATTGGACCAGTATGAGATGTGAGATCTTGTTTGATCGGGCCACCTGTCCGAAATTCATTGCTTGGAGTTATCATCCAAAACCCTATTGGGACTTTGTCATTGCTAACCCATCCATGGACCTTATTGTCAATGTTGTCGCTTGAGAACAAGTATTTATCGTCCACCTAATACATATATCATGTTTTTGTCTATCAAATATCTCAACTAAGTAAGTAGTAGTACCGTGTACTTACACTGATTTTAATGCTAAATTGGAAAAGAGAAAGAAAAAAGTAATTGAAATCTGAAAATTGACTAATATAATGGGACAGAACAAAATGGAGACGAATAGAGTATAATACTTCTTAATTACATACCTCTCCGTTGAATTCGGGATTAGTTGCATTTTTCAAGAGAACAGCTTCCTTATAAGCAAGTGGTTCGCCAGATTCACGATCTTCATACATTGGCATAAACCTTTGCCGTTCATCAGACATAGCCATGTAGTGAAACCTATGCATAAATGAAGTGAGATTCAATTTTTATATACTAGTACTACTTTTTTACATAAATATTATAAATATTTAATTGTTCTTACTTATTCTCCTGAAGCTTGAACACGATTCTTCCTTCTTGTATAAGAAAAGAAGGCCACCCTTTAATTCGTTCGAGTATAGCATATGTATAGAATCCAGGGGACCCACGCAGCATCACATATCTATTTAATTTGCCAAGAAATACTACTATTAGGGAAGAAAAAAAAAAGGTTTTCAATGCATAATTTTTTTAAAAAAAATATGTTTGGATTTGTGATAATTCAACCTTTTATCAATGTTTAATGGGGCGAGTGAGCTAGGAGGAGACCATTTTCTGGTAAATGAAATCTCAATTTGATTTTCACTTTGCGATATCACCTTATAATCTGTTCCTTCCAAGCTGCACAAAAATATTAGTTAGTATTAATAAATTAATTCGATTTAGAATTATGATTATATGATTACTTGTCAGTTTTGCCAATGCTGCTTGATGCCTCGTTCCAAACAACGTCCCAATGCCTGATATTAATATATATAAAAGAACAACACTCAATCTTAATAATAATAAAAATAAAAAAACCATTTTAATATTACGATGGTCGGTTTCTAAATAAAGTAGCAGCAAGATATAATCTGGATTAAGTTGTGAGATTATTTAGTAAGAGAGGGTTGACTATGACTAATTATCACATGACTATCCATTTAGGATTAAATCATGAGATTCAATCTCATGAGTCAAAAATAATACAACTTTAATAATGAGATATAATCTTCCAAATTTAATTATGGAATATGACTATACCCTCTGTCTGTTTCTTTATCTTGAGTTTGAAGCAAATTGTCACTTCCTTGATATGTTATATTGGTGATTGAACCACCCGGTAAGGTCAATGTGATGCTAACTATCCCATTACTCATCTCAACCTGCGTATGATCCATTCTAATTCATTCATTCATTCTAATCCAAATTAATTTAATGAACAATTTTGTCTAATTTAAAAACATACTCACATGATTACCACGTTCAACAAGTGTTACTCCCTCATCCTGAGATGACAAATCCACCACCATTCCTCTGCATGAAATCGTTCAAATATCATTGAAGCGGAAATTAAAAGAATAAAAAATCCACGGTTAATTTGTCAATAAAGTAAAAGAAATACTAAATGCATCCACTATAATTATTCTGTCACACCATTAAGATTTGAATTTAGATAATATTTCCAAGACATAATTATGATTTTATATATATTTATAAATACATCTCGACATGCCTCACATATGCACGACTTTTACAAATATTTATCAGTGCGACAAATTAAAAAATCATTAAGGATATTTTTTAACGCAAATAAGGAAGCTAATTTGTGTTTCTATATATACCACCAACGCTTCAAAAAGCTTCCTTATTATTAGTGTACCAACCAAAATTAGAGAACGCAAATGGAAACATCCTAAAAATACAAAAAATTAAATTAATTTGTTTGTGATTTTGAAATGCTTTTTTTCATATCCTAAATTATTGTTATTTTTGAAAATTTTCGACAGCAAACAATTGCGTCTCGACTTTTGCATCCTTAAAAAATAAGTATATTACGTATATGTATTATATTAACACAGAGATGATCTCACATAATTCTCTCGTATAATGACAAGTCGCAAGAGAAAAAAAAAATAAGAACAAAAATATTTACCTGTTAACAGTCTGAGAATGAATAGGCAAAAACAAGGAGAGCAAAACCATTCCAACCCACAACATCATTTGGATATTTTCCACTGTTCTTAAAAATACTAGGCTGCGAACAATTCAATTTAAATACTAAGCCAAATATATTACTATGCTATGAATAAAAACATACACAGTATCCTCCTATTTATATAGGCGTCAGTCTACTTACTATGATGATGAATTATATGATTATCCGTACGGGATTAACTTGTGAGATTAATTTAGTTAGGAAAGTTGTCTATGATTTATTATCCTATAATTATCTATCTAAAATTAAGTTTTGAGATTCAATCTCATAAAGGATAAAATTGAATAATGATCTCAACAAGCAAAAATAATACTCGCAGTTTGCCATTTCGGAATGTCTACAATTTAAAATTTTATTTACTTTTTTCCATTTTTTATAAGTGGATCCACACTCCAATAAATCATTATAATCACATTCCATTATAAAACTTATATATATAAAGTAGACCTTATTCCATAAATTTTTTTCACCAATTTTTCTTCTCATTTCTTAAAATCCATACTAAGTCAAAGTGAGACATTTTGGACATCTTATTTTGGAGTACTAAATTTACATCAAAGATTTTTGGATTGGAACTATATAAGTTGAATTGATTACAATCTATTGCATGGAAATCCCAGTACGTTTTTATGGCGGAAAGTAATATGCTACATGATCTTGTGTTAGTCCCACAACGTAATTTGGTCTCCATAATAGCCAGTAATCACACACATACACATACACCAAAATTATGTGTATTATATCGTATTACATTGACAAAAATAGACATAGATGTCGTTCGGTTGTTGTGACTCATTATCATATGATTGATTATTCATCTGAGATTAAATTGTGAGATTACTTTAGTTGGAGGAGAATAACTACGATATATTGTCATAAAATTATCCATCTAAGATTAAGTGTCGGATTTAATGTATAATAAATTAAACATAACAAATGTATTTAATCATGAGATATAATCTTTCTCAAACTACTATGGAGTAACATGATCTTTAATTACTCAAATGCATTCATGTACTTTTGAGAATTTTTTAAAGAATTACTCCTCCATATCCATTTCATAATAGTATATGTCACAGTTTTATCGCCTCGTGCTTTAAGAAACTTATTGACTTTTAATTCACTTTTACTTTTATGTACTAGAAGGTCCAATAATAAAGGTTCTATTTTTTACTGGCTTAATTAAATTTTAAGAAATTGTATAATTTGTAAAATAAATTGAGTAGGAAAAGCTATTGGAATATAATTCTACTTTCATATATTGATTGTAAAATAATTATGTGAGTAATATGAGTTACTAATATGAGATCCACTTACTAAAAATAATAATAACGAAACAAAATATTTATTGATGGACATGTAAAATAAGAAAATTTATAATAATAATCAAAAAAGTATTTATTTAAAATATAAATATAAATAAAATTAGTTAATGAAATATGAGATAGTAATGTAAAATAAGATATTATTACTGAATAAACAAACAATGATAACTAAAGTATCATATAATTATATTACTCTCAATAAAGTTGTTGTCAACAAAGCAAAAGAATATAATGTCGACTACTTAAAATTGTAAAGAATGGACACGTTTAAAATAAATAAATTGTGCTAATATTTATTTGTAATATATCAGTAATTTTATTTTATAGATAACTTTTATTTAAATTATAATTTTTCATTAACTTCTAATTGATAATAATTTAGCTTTTAAAATTATACTTCCTCCGTCCCTAATAATTTTTTACCATTAAACCCGCCACAAGTTTTAAGAAATGTATAAATAGAAAGTTAGTTGAAAACTTAGTGGAATGGAGTTAATAATATAAAATGCGAGTGTTAATAAGTTAGTGGAATACAAGGTCTACTACAAAAAATATTAAAAGTGGAAGGTGACATATTTATTGGAGCGGACAAAATAAGTGACAAATTTTTAGAGACAGAGGGAGCAATATAAATTAATTTTAAATTTTTCTCAACAATTTCACATTAACATGGCAAAAACAAATATGATAACAACCAATTTTTTTTATAGAACGACATCATTATATTCTCAGTATTAATTAAATATGGTGATATATCAAGAATTATAGCTTTGTTGTTACATCATATTTAAATTTGTTGCAAGAATTTCAAAAATATAATTTAACTTTTAGAATATATGGAACTATTCAGAAATCTTGATATTTTTGAATGTGCGAATTTTAATGCGGTAAAATATGAAAGAAAAAGAATGAGTAAAGAAATGAAGCTTACTTTATTACAAAGAGAAAAGTTATAAAAAATAAAAATGAAGGCGAAAATAAAAAACTGCCGATTTTTATGGAAACGAGCCGAGTAATTTAGATTTATTCCTTATTTATGAAACAAATAAAAAGATCCACTAAGCCCAACCGATGAATGTAGTGTAAAATATAAGATTCCTGGCCCAATAGCACTATAGAGAAGCCCAATGAATTTAATACTACAGTCTACAGCATAATTTCCTTATATCATCAGATCCCTCTCTTTCCAAAATCATCGATACACGAATTAGGTTTTTCTGTGAGCTTCGTCAATCTGTTTTCTGTATTTCTGGCTTCGGTTAATAGCTTCAATCGCTGGTAAGCTCAGCTGCAATGTACGATATTCACTGATTCGAAAATCAATAAGGTAAACAACCCTCATCTCTTCATGAAATCTCGCAAAACCTACCTAATCGGCTTATTGAGTGTTTCAACATTTGTTAAAATTTCACTCTGAAACTTTCAATTGATAAATGTCAGTTTCTCAATTGTGACCTAGCTGGAATATTATTGGATCGTTGCAGGAATAGGAGCTTAAGCAGTGGTTGTTTTCCGATTTGAAATTTACACAGACTAGTAGTAGTAAGATGCTGCAGATTCGGCTGAGCAAGCCAGCTAGTGAAAGCGGTGCAACTGCGAAACCTGTGCCTGTGGACACTGTTACAGTCGCTTGCCCCGATCATCTCGTGCTATCTGATCTTCCTGTGGCGAAGGGTTTGGGTACAGCATCTGCAACCGCTGTTATCAAGTCTGTTGGACGCCGCTCCCGTCGCCAGCTCGGTGAGCGTGTTCATTTCTGTGTTAGATGCGACTTTCCGGTTGCTATATATGGGCGTCTGGTGAGTATTAGTACATTTACAGTCTTTTAATGAAATTTGAGTTTTAAATAACCTTATGCCATGGTATGATTTGAATTGCGAGTCAGAGAAAATGATGTTGTTATAAGTATGTTTTTGTGTGGTATTCACTGAGACCGACATGCCACTATGTTCCTGTGATGCATCTGTTTCCTTCCATAGTTTGACTTCATGAACAAATGAGCATGTGCTGTGTTTTTTTGTTGGTTTTTGTTTGGGTGTGTTTACTTTTTTGGAGAAAGTAGTAGTCTAATCCATTGTTTACTAAAGTGGATTGGGCTTTGGGATGTCCGAAGGTCCTTGATAATTTCTCATTTGAGCTAATTTTGTTTGATTCAGATCCATTGAAAGGGTTGTAGGATTGGAGAAATCCTAGTGATGAGGATTAAAATACTTAATCATGTATCTTATGAATCATGACAAGTAAAATGCGCCCCTAAATGTATTGCTTTAAAACTGACAGTCACTTTTACAGGGACACCTTTAGCTACTGATGATCTTATATTTAAAAAGTTATTATTTGTATCTTGGTTTTCTTTATGAGTCTTTATTTTTGTTACACGGATCATGTAATCATGGTCTACAAGAACCTATGCTTTTATGTGTTAGTAGTTGGCACATCTTGGTAAATGTATCTGATCTTTTTAAAGATATGAAGAAGAGTGTTAAAGTCATTTCTTACATGCAGCTATTTGCTATGCTTATATATTTAGTTTAAATACTAACACAGTTTTTTTATTGCAGAGCCCATGTGAGCATGCCTTCTGTTTGGACTGTGCCAGGAGTCATTCTCTTTGTTATCTGTAAGTCACACTTTCTTATACATCTGGTTCCTTTGTGTGATAGTGTGTTGCATTTTGTTGAGGATCTTGGTTTTAAATCCTATGATCTCATGAAGTCTGTCAAAATTATGGTTGTCATTTCTGCATCAAAATCAGCTGGGTAATGTACAACAAGCAAAAATGTTTCCATGGACGACTTAGTACACTTATGTTTGAAGCTGCCAACACAACATTCTTATCACTTGTCAAGAAATCAATTACTTCAACTACTGTTAGAAATTAAATGAGTGAATTGTGGTTAAATTTATGCTAATAAATTAGAGGTTCATAAACTGGTTATTTTCCAGTATTTTGCATAAATTTATGAAGCTCTAATGTGAGCCTTTTAGTATTAAGGAGGGTTCTGATGGTGTCAAAACACGAGAATCTCATATTCAAACCTTTGTTTTGATCGTTTGCTTTGATAGTTCATTGACCTTGTCAGTGATCTGTGGTAATGCATGACTTCAACCATCCTTTGCATTTATCTTCTACAGTTGTGATGAACGCATCCAGAAGATTCAGACAATCAAACTGATGGAAGGAATCTTCATATGTGCAGCCCCTCGTTGTCTCAAGTCCTTCTTAAAGAAGAGTGAATTTGAGATGCATATAAACGAGTTCCATACTGATCTTCTTCACCCCAATAAGGAAAAAGAAGGGAATGAATCAGAAGCGATGAGTGCTAGGAAACCTTCAACCTCGGATACCACTGTTCAAGCACCCTCGAGGCCAATTTTCTCTCCCCATTCAAGTTCGCAAATTCATGATTGCGAAGACAAAGCCCAGCTGCCTCAATCCAGGGATCAACCACCTTTGAAACCTGCTGCACAGCAAAGGCCAACACCACCTTTTCCCGGACAAGCTCCAGATCATCCATCAGAGCACCCTGATGGTATTCCATCACATCCCTTTGATAGAGCTACTTCCCAGAATCAGTTTCCTAGGCAAACTTTTGAAGTTCATGGGCAGGGTGGTAGTCGACAAGATTCAGGTCAGTTCCAAGGAAAACATATCCAATTCTCATTTCCCCTAGTACCTGCAACTCGTAACCTTTTAATTATATTGTACCAGTTAACCCAAATTCAGGTCCAGCTCCACCTCAATACGGTTATCCTCCTTATGCAGCTGATGGAATGCAACCGTACTTTGGTGCACCATATGGAATGCCAAGACCAGACTCTGCACCAGAAGGTGGACAAGGACAGGGCTCGTTGCTTGGTTTCCCGCCCAGTCCTGCTGGACCCATGAATTTTCCTCAAAATTATCCACAGTGGAATGCAGTTCCCGGTTCTGTGCCTCTGGAACCTCCTATGGCATCTCAAGGATCTATGGATGGCTATATAAATGTCGATCCTCAAGGAAGAGGATTCTTCCAGAATGATTACGGACAGAATGCTGGGAATAAGAGTTTGGAGCAACAGAGGCAGGGTGGGAATATTGTTGACCCAAGGGACGGTAAAGGAATATTGGCTCCCCAACCGCTTCATCTTCCTCCACCACCTCTAAGACCTCCTCCCCATCTGCCTCAAGGCAGTTCATACTCTGGTGATGGGAATCATGATGGACCTCCAGGCTTCAGCTGGCCAGCAGAGAGGCGGGATAACTTCGGAGGTGGGGAGTAGGCTTGATCTTTTCTAGCCTGCTGACTCATCTTCAAATTAGGTGCACAACTCCAGCTTTGGCTCCATTTTGTTCATGTTTGGGAGCTTACTTGAAACTGTAAATTTTCTAGTGTTCAGCATGTGAACTGCGTAGCTGACATTTGGTATAACTTTAAAATTAAGACCGTCTTTTGAGGTAATCTCAGTAATTGAGTTTTCTTGAACATCGTGTACTTAATTAGATGATTCAACATCACATTGTGCTAAGAAATCAAATAATGTTTAAACCATAAGGGTGTTTTTTATCGGAAAATTTTCTAAGAATAGTACTCCGTCCATCTTGCCACAAGTGATCACTTCTTTTCAGCCTGAGATTTAAGAAAATGATACATTACAAAATAGTGGTGAGAATAAAGTAGGAAGAGATAAAGAGATACCTCCTTTTGTCCACGAATATATGGCCAAATTTGTTTGGGCATGGGTGTAGTGGATTATACGCTCTATTATCAAAAGTTTCCTTAAATAGAATTTGTCTACTTTTAAGGAGCATCCCAAAATGGTAAATATGGTCTAGTTTTAAAGGACGAAGGGAGTATGTTCTCTTGCGTTGATATATTTCCCTAGCCAAGTTGGAAAAAAATAGTTTTGTAGTTTGTTTTCCTTATTAGACTATGTTTATCAGCAACCACCCAACCCAACCCAACCAACCACTTTTTCAATATTTAATTCATTTCTATCTCCTCCACATCATCTTCCACATCATCAATATTCATCCAACCCAACCACCCACATTTTCATGGTTTATCAATGACCACCCCAACCACCCAACCACACTATTATATATTTATTTTTATATTATTTTTTAATAATATTATTAATACATGAAATACTTATTGTAAATTTATAGAAAAACGTAATAAATGACAAACTAAAAATTATAAAAATAAACAAAAAAAATATATATTACAATAATTGAAATATGAAATTTAAAATACATAATTGGTGCTCATACATAAGATGAAAACTAGACATTCAATTGCAATTGCCGAATTTTGCCCATATATGCTCAACCAAATCGTCTCGCAGAGCTTTGTGAGCTTCTCTGTTTTGAAGTTGGGCTTTGTTTTTCATGTAAGAAGCTAGACTCGCAATCCTATTCGTAGAATATATGAAATCATTATTCGCATCTCCATCTTCATTCTCACGACTACTTTGTCCAAGTCGATCTTGAATAAATTCTGCTGGATCACAATAGTTCGAATATGTGCTTCTTTCGTCTTCCACTATCATATTGTGCAAGATTATGCAAGCAATCATTATTTTCCCCATAATATCACGATCCCAAATAAGACATGGACATTTGATAAAAGCAAAACGAGCTTGCAAAACACCAAAAGCTCGCTCAACATATTTTCGCGCAGACTCTTGATGTCGAGCAAACAACTTGTGCCTCATCGTTTGTGGACCTGGTATAGATTTGACAAATGCCGCCCATTGAGGATATATGCCATCAGTGAGATAATATCCCATATTTTTTTCGTGGCCATTTACTATGTAATTGACCTTCGGTGCTCGACCTTCCAAAATATCATCAAAAATAGGAGATTGATCAAGCACATTAATATCATTTCTCGAACCTGGAGTTCCAAAAAGAGCATGCCATATCCACAAATCTTGAGATGCTACTGCTTCCAAGATGATTGTCGGATTCCCGCTTCTTCCGGCATATTGTCCAGCCCATGCAGTGGGACAATTCTTCCATTCCCAATGCATGCAGTCAATGCTACCCAACATGCCTGGAAACCCACGTTGTTCTCCAATATGCAGAAGTCTTGCCAAGTCTTCTTCGGTGGGCTTTCGCAAGTACTCATCGCCGAAGTTAGAGATTACACCTTCAACGAACTTGATGAGAGATTTGCGAATGAGTTGTGCGCTCATTCTCAAATATTCGTCGTGCAAGTCGGCCGCCGCCCCGTAGGCCAACATCCTCATCGCTGCTGTACATTTCTGAATTGCAGACATACCAAGTCGACCGGTAGCATCACGCTTCTGCACAAAAAAGTTGTCGGTGTCGATGAGCTTGTTAATTATTTTTTCGAACAAAGGTTTTCGCATGCGATACCTTGTTCGAAACATATCTGGAGGATAGATTGGATCTTCAGCAAAGTACTGCTCGAAAATAGTATCATGACCCTCTTCGCGTTTCCTTTCAATGTATCTCCTTTTAGCTCTAGCCGTCTGGGTTGTAGGTTGTGAAGGCAAGGTTGTTGGCCAAATAGCTATATCCTCGATTAGTTGATCGAGTTGCTGATTTTGTTCAACAATTTTTTCTTCCCATTCATTGTCTTCAAGAAGATTGAAAGCTTCAAAATTAGAACTTGATGACATTTTTTAGGGAGAGTTGGCTCAATAATCGTGAGAGGATTTGTGTATAATTTTCTTGAAGCATGTAAGTAAATATATAGAAGTAATTTGTTGAGCATAGGATTCCACTACTATCATTTGTGATCACATGGGTTGTCCTTGGATTCCACCACCACTTGTGATAGAAAATGACTTGTCATGTAATCATACTTTGATTTTCGTGATCACATGGGTTGTCATTGGATTCCACCACCACTTGTGATAGAAAATGCCTTGTCATGTAGCCATACTTTGATTTTCGTGATCACATGGGTTGTCATTGGATTCCACCACCACTTGATAGAAAATGACTTGTCATATAGTCACACTTTGATTTTCGTGATCACATGGGTTGTCATTAGATTCCACCACCACTTGTGATAGAAATGACTTGTCATGTAATCATACTTTGATTTTCTTGATCACATGGGATGTCATTGGATTCCACCCCCACTTGTGATATCATGTAGTCATACTTTGATTGAAGGGCTTATCACATAAATTGGAAATTACATAAGCAACATAAATTAAAGATTACATACTAAGCAACAGAAATTGAAGATTACACACTAAGCAACAGAAGTTGAAATTTGCATAATAAGAAACATACATTGAAAACAGTTAAACTACGATCAATTCCCAAATAATTCTGCTATTAGATTGCGTTTCAGCGTTTCTTCTTCTGGAGTTAAGTCCCTCCTAGCCATCAGCGGAGTAAGGATAGCTGCCTTGATGTTCCGTTCCTGAATATCACTAGCTGCTTTGATCTTCCGTTCTTGAATATCACATTCCCTTTCACGTGTAACTCTCATTTCACGCAGTGCTGCAGTGAAATAATTAGGGATTGTATATGAAGACGTTGCAACTTCTTTGCCTCTTCTTTTAGCCTTACTCTTAGCTTGATCTCTTCCGGTAGGACGTTGCAATGTTGAAGAACGACTCTCAGGAATGGAGTCAATTTGAGGTCCTCCTTCCTCACTAGTCCTCGACCTTTTTGAGCTCCCACGACTTTCTTCAAGACTATCTTCATCTGGCTGGAAACGCGTTGAACCAGTACTATTCAATTTCAATTCCCACTTAGGATTGTATCTCATCACCTCCTCAAACACCTTATGGTGAGTAAATTTTGTCTTACCATACAGTTGTTGAGCGGTTTTCTCAATGTCCTCTTTAGACTGGCCACTCGTAGCTCGATCATGCGCTTTTTTGTATGCACCAATCCACTTTGTGACATTTGTGTTGAGTCGTTTGTAGCGTTGTCTCAATGACTCTAAACTTCTTTGTTGGCCCATTCCTGGATTTTCTTTTCTTGCTTCCTCATATTGATCAAGAACCTTTTGCCATAGATGGGCATTAGTTTGGTTGGTGCCAACAACTGCATCCCTGCTCACGAAACAATAAGCAGACATTAATGACATGTCTTCTTGCTCACTCCAATCATGTGGAGTGTTTGAAGCACTCAAGTTGGTTGGTGATATGACTTGGCTTGAATGTTGGTTTTCAAATGAATTTTGGAATTGATCAGAATTTGGAAAATCATCAAAACTAGGGAAATAATCTTGAGAAGGATTAAAATTTTGGGAAGGGTTGTAGTTTTGGGAAGGATAGAAATTTGGGGAATCGGAGAATATATTATTCTCATCATCATCCATAGTTAGCAACAAAGTAAGCTTAAAAATATGAAATTTTATCAAACAAGAAGATTATAGGAGGAGGAAAGAGATATTTTTTTTTTGTGTGCAAACTATAGCAAATGTGGTCTCTATTTATAGAGGAAGAAAAATTATGAATTTTGATATAATTTTTATAATTTTATAATATTTTATATTAAAAATATATTAATTTAAAAGTATATATATATCAACCAATGAGATTGTGCCATTTGGCACAATCTCATTGGATGATGAATGGAGACCACCTGGTTGGCTTTTGACATGAGGGAGACCGCGGTCTGGTAGTGCAAATGCATTTTATTTCATTTTTTTTTTTTTAAATGTGGGGTGAGGTGGCGGTCGACCACCCCACTGATAAACATAGTCTTAGTACTCCCTATGTCCAACTCAAGATATCCACATTCTTGAGTGACGCGAGATTTGATGAGGGGTTGTTAGATGGAGTAAGTAGAGAAAAAAATATAATTGAATATTTTAATGAGGAGAGAGGAAATAGAGAGATTTATTTCCAAATATAGAAAGTAGACATCTTGAATGAGACAAACTTAGAAGGAAAGGTGAATATATTGAGTGAGACGTTAGGGAGTTACTCTATTTTATAATATAGAGGTGTATAAAGAATGAAAATAAATAACATAAAAAAATATGAAGTTAAATTTATACTCCCTCCGTCCCACTTTAGGAGTCCCGGTTTACCATTTTTGGGTGTCCCACTTTAGGAGTCCCGGTTGGAATATTCCATAAATGGTATTAGGCCCCACATTCCACTAACATTTTTCCACTCACATTTTATTATAAAACTAATATAAAAAAGTAGGACCTACATTCCACTATCTTTTTTCACCAATTTTCCTTTATATTTCTTAAAACCCGTGCCGAACTCAACCGGGACTCCTAAAGTGGGATGGAGGGAGTAGTATATACTCTATTGGGGAGTGTTATATTGCTAACTCAATACCTAATTGCTAACTACAACTAAATAATAGCCAGTAGATATTCAAATTAAGGGCCTAGATCATCAACCAAGAAATATCAATACAATCAACAAAAAACGTCAATAAAGTCATAGGATTAATTCCATAAAATATCAATAGGGGTATTAATGTCAATTAACTACATGTTTAGTTATAACTAACTTTTAAAAGAAATCCCAAAACTTTAAATTCATATAACATATATCAAATTAAAGATAATTTTATAAGGATTCCAACGATATCATATATGCATATGTTCCGATGTCAAAATTTGAAAAAAAATTCAAAAATTTTCAATTTTTTCGTAAAGCAGAAATGTCAACATACTATATAAAATATGTCAATATAATACATGTAGAATGTCAATATAAGCAATGGGTTAACATTCTTAAAGCATCGTGTTGACATTCTCAAAGCATTGTGTTGATATGTCCGAAACACTATATTGACATTTTCATCTAAAAGCCTAATTTGACGTTTTTTTAAATCTTTTTTTATTTTATTAATGAAAATGAAAACTACACGTGGCAAATTGTAGACCACACGTTTTCTAAAATCCTATGGCCTTAAATTAGTTGTAGTTAGCAATTAAATGATGAGTTAGCAATTGATCACTCCCCTACTCTATTATTTTAAATTTAAGTATAAAATTAGAGTTGTCAACTGGAAATTGAACAACGTACACAATTAAGTATGAGATTATAGATGTCTTCACTTTGTAACTTTTGTAGAGCATCGACCGATCTATCTTTCGTGTTGGAAATGTGGCCCTCCAAAGGTTGTTTTTTCTTATTGCAGATAACAATTCCGTTGTGGAGTTTCCCATGATATTTATCACTATAGTGAAGGGATCTAAGCCATTAATGACTGAGCCAAAAATATTACTCCTTCCGTCCCATAATAATATGTGCACTTTCCATTTTCCGCCATCCCATAAAAATATGGTTATTTCCATTTCTGGAAAGTTATTCCAACTTATTACCCCTATACATCAAGTGATTTACAACTTATACCACTATTAAAACACTAATAATAATGTGGATCTCACTATCCACTAACACTAGTTTAACTCATCTCTCTTACTTTACCATATTATATGCCCATATTTTTATGGGATGGAGGGAGTATAAAAGTTTGATTCAATAAAATAACACTACATCTTACGATCTTTGATATACGTCCGAGCTTGTTAACTTTTTGTGAGCCAATAGACAAATTTAAGTTGATACTTTCCACAAACGCAATAGATGCAGACTTGTCGGAAAAATTCATCTTCTATGTATTCGAATTATTGTTATCGGCCAATCCCGTTTGATGACGATAATCTTTCCCTGTCATAGGGAAGCAAGTCAAATGGTCTCGATTTCCTAGACAATTATCCATCACGTAGGCTTTGTTGAAAGAGCTACCTTCTTGAATTTTGTATATTGAATTTCAATTCTTTCTTTCGTTTCCCTATTTTCACGAGGTTGTGTATAGAGTCATTATTCAATTTTATTCAAAATAACAAAGAAGAATAAGAGAACGAATGAGTTTATTGAAAAGAATAAAGATAACAGAAAAAGAGAAGAATGATGAAAATAATATATGAGAATGATGAAAATGTACGAGTCGGAGTTATTTATAAAACATAAGAATGATGAAAATAATGTATGAGAATGATAAAAACGTATGAATCGAAGTTATCTATAAAAAAAAATTCCATAAATCATTGTACATTACTTTATATTTTGTTTCTTTCCTTTTTATCAATCGACCACCAAAGCAAAGTTCTCATAATTATATGTTCATTACTTTCCAATTTGTTTTTTCCCTTTTTTTTCATGCCAAAACTAAGAATAGTTAAAAGCTTTCATAAATATATTAAAAATTACTTTCCTTTAAATGTTTTTCCTTTTTTTCATGCCATGCTCCAATATGACTAAGTACTCCATGAACAATTGTTTGAATATAAATTAAATTTATTAATTGTATTAAATTTATTAATTGTAATAAATTTTAAATAGTTAAAATTAGTAATCTCATAATTTGTAAACCCTTATTCTCAAATTTACAAATTGTGGGACTTACAACCTGAGTGGGCCAAACCTGAAACCCGATAGGCGGCCCGGTGGATTGACTCGGTGGATTGACCAAGGTACAACTACTATCTATTACTCCCTTCGTTCCATAGTAGCCGTTCCAAATCACGTACAAAGGAGGAGACCGTCCCAGGAGATTGGGAGGATGGTGTACATGATGATCCAGGACCGGTCCTATGATAGTTGCAACTTGGAACGTAAGGGGAATGCAACAACTCCCCCGTCAATCTACAATATTCGATTTTGTGAGAAAGCACAAAATCGATGTGATCGGATTACTAGAGACGAAGCTCAAAACCAAGAACTACACATTTTTAATGAAGAATAAGTTCAAGGAGTGTAGGAACGCCGACAATTTCAACCTTAGTGACAGAAGCAGAATGTTGTTACTTTGGAACCCAAGTCAAGTGGACCTGGAAATTATCCAGGTGGATTTGCAGACAATCCACACCAAAATCAGGTGCAAGACTTCCAATAATACTTTTTTCTTTACATTGGTGTATGATGGTCATTCTATTTCTGATAGACGCCCACTTTCGGACTCTTTGATTGAATATGTCCCGCGGGATGAGCCAAGCCTTGTCAGTGGAGACTTTAACAATGTTATGGGATACAACGAGAGAGTTGGGGGAAACGTCCCGTCGGAGTATGAGGTGAAGAACATGGTTGATACGTGTGCCTTGCTTGGACTCGAAGATGTGATGTCCACAGGCTGTCGTTTCACACGGTCGGAAGGAGGCATCCTGAGCAAAATCGACCGAGCATTGGTGAACGACGCCTGGAACACGCACAACTACATTGCCACTACGGAGTTTTTTCCGGCTAAGGTATATTCTTGTCACGACCGCAGTTAGCTAATGATAGCATAACTCGGTTTATCGCGACTAAGGAGGGATTATAAGAAGCGGGGATAGAAATTAAGGGAAGTTAAGGTCGAGACATAAGGAGACACACAAATTATAATAATAAAGGATAATACTTATAACAAAATAAACTCGATCAAGGGGACTCGAGAGACTGTTCTTACAAGTTCGACTTATCAGAGTTTAGAAATGTAACAATAAGTGAGGCCTTATTAACGGCACATCGGAAGCAAAAGAACACGGTTCATGTGTGGTGACATGAACCTCCGAGAGTTTTATTCTTATATAGCTACTAGCCTGCCCTCCACAGCACTTGATCCACCCTTCCACGATCAACCTGCACATTTAGAAATATATGCAGGGCTGAGTACGAAGGTACTCAGCGAACACATTGCCGAAAAATACACATATACATTTAAAAAATATTGTCAAGCCATTACCACAATAACACTCAGGGGTTTTATTGAAAAGACCTGAGCTTACTAAAAATATTCACATTGGGCCCTTTTTCCTGTACTTAGCCATATCTGATCATCTTGTGCCGCTGAGATGGTGTTCTCATACGGTCACCTTCCCTGCCCAACGTGACAGAGGTATCCTTGTGCCGGGAAGGTGGCCACCTTCCACGGTCACCTTCTCTGCCGTCCGTTCACGGTCAGAGGTATCCCGTGTACACTAGTCCGAGCGGGGACACCACCCTCACTGGGACCCGAATTCGACTTATGTATCATCATTCATAATTCACTTGGCCTTAGCCAACAGATAGACATCATACACAAAACATTTATGGCAAGACAACATCATTAAAATCACGAACATGCGTTCGAGTTTTCACAAAATATAATTTGTATTTTTAGTATAAGAAAGCTCACCTTGATCATTTAATTTTCTTACTTGAATCTTTCGTTCCAACTCTACTTGCAAACGTACCCTTGTTGTGATGTGGAAAAGAAAAGATTTGTTGTTAGTTGGATTTTCTTCTAATGTAAACGTCCTTTTTCTTGTTGTGGTGGAAGGATTCTTGTTGCGTTTTTAGAGGTGAGTATTTGTTTGTGAAAGGGTGGGGCAGTGAAAGTGACGGTGGTATATATGTGTAAGGAAAGCAAGTTGGCTGGCATTCTTTTGCCAAATATATTTTTTGTCAGCAGAGCTATGATTCTTCTGCCAGATCATTAAATGCAGCATTAACTGCTGTGCTGAAAAGTGGATCCTCTAGGATCCGGCTCCTCTTTATTTTTACGTAATGTAATGTATTTGTATTAATAATGATTTAGGATATTCATTTACTCATCTGTTTGATTTGATTTGGTGTAGGAAAAACCGGTCCAAGTTCGTGGCTGCTCTCGTTGATATACTCGCCTTCTTCGAATGTTTGATGTATAATTTAAACTTTTGTTGAATGTATCAGACATTAAAATTTTGGTTTTGGAATCCTATTTGTCTAATTAAACTTATTATATTTCTACATATATATATGTGTGTGTGTGTGTGTGTGTGTTTATTTATTTGCCAAATGCTGAAAACAAACGACGACGACAATCTATCGTAATTTGGATGTAATCACACAAAATGTCACAAGCAAAGTATATATAATTAAGCTAAAATTATTATTTCTAGTCGTAATGTCTTAGCGGGTCGTTACAATTCTGACCACTCACTAGTGGTCACCACCTTATTTGGTAACATGGTTTCCTATCCCAAGCCTTTCAAATTTTTTAACTTCTAGCTAAAAAATGATAAGTTCTCATAGCTTATGGAGGAGAAATGGCTGGCACACGTTGAGGGAACAACACAATACAGGCTTGCCGAGCGTTGTAAGCTTTTCAAAGCTCACCTCAAATCTTTCAACTTCCAAGAGTTCAGTGACCTCTCGAAGAGGGCAAAAGAAGCTACGGAAACGCTTGAACGACTACAGTTGAGAGCGGATATTGATACGAAAAACATGGTACTGAGGGACCAAATCATGTGCCAAAAGAAAATTGCAGCATATCTCATTGAATCTGAGAGGGCTTACTTCGAACAGATAGCTAAACTCAAGTTCTTACTGCTTGGTGATCAGGGCACTTCCTTGTTCCACTCCCTTGTAAAGAGAAACAATGCACAAACTACATTTCCGTCCTATGTAGGAATGATGGTTCGATTACAAGAAATCAATGAGGCGATCTCCGAAAGGCCTACGACACGGTGAACTGGGAGTTCATTCGAGCAATTTTGTATGGACTAAGCTTCCACAGATGTTCATCTACTGGGTAATGCAATGCATTACTACACCCCGATTTTCAATCGCTATTAACGACAGTCCACACGGGTTCTTCGCTAGCAAGAGGGGCATCCGACAAGGCGACCCAATGTCACCAACTCTGTTCATCTTTTGCATGGAGTATATATCTCGCCTACTTGCTTCCCGAACGGCTGATATTAACTTCAACTTCCATGTAAAGTGTGCAAGCTAGAAAATCACTCACCTTGCATTCGCGGACGACCTTACGTTATTCTGCAGGGGTGATGCTATATCCATGAGTATCCTAAGGGACGCAATGCTGGAATTCTCTAGGAGCTCGGGTCTACAGATCAACTAGGAGAAATCCCATCTTTTCACATGTGGAAAATACCAAAGCTGAGAAATGGAGGAGTTGAAGGGGATCTTTGGCTTCCCAGTTGATAATCTCCCTGTCAAGTACCTGGGCATCCCGCATGAGTCCAAGAAGCTAAATATTATGCATTACTCACCACTGATAGACAAGTTCGCCTCAACAACAAACAAGTGGACTGGTAAAAATCTCTCTTACGCAGGGAAGACCGAACTTATTCGCTCGGTGCTACAAGGTGTGGAATGTTATTGGCTATAGGTCTTCCCTCTCCCATCAAATGCAATTGATCGCATCACCTCTATTTGCCGTCAATTCCTTCGGGGAACAAAATATCCACCCGTCGCATGGAAGGATCTTTGTCTGCCGAAAGAAGAATGTGGGCTTGGATTCAGAAATCTGGGAGCGTGGAACAAATCCCTCCTTAGCCGTAATCTCTGGAACATCCATTCAAAGAAAGATTCTCTTGGGTAAAATGGATTCATAGCGAATTCCTTAAAGACAGGTCAAAATGGGAGTGGACAGCAAGGAAACGAGACTCACCCTTGTTCAAGAGGATTCTAAAAATCCGAGATATCATGCTCACAGATCACCCACAATCTAAGGTTGCAAATCTCTGGGATAAGTGGTACATATCTAAGGGATCAGCTGAGGCATATGACTGGTTCAGACCGAAAGGTGAACGCAAGTTTTGGCCGAAGTTTGTGTGGAAGGTCTTCGTGCCACCCAAGTTCTCATTCACAACTTGGCAAGCTATCAGAGGCCGCTTAGCAACGCGTGACAGGCTTGGATACCTGGATATCGACCAACACTACCCACTATGCATGGAGCATACAGAGTCTGACCATCTGTTCTTTAAATGCTAGAGGACCAGGGTCGTGTGGAGAAAGATAAAGACCTGGCTGGGCATGCGAAGAATGATGACCTCTATTCCAATGGCAATTAAGTGGATAACCAAAGAAAGGCACGGAGCTGTTGTCATGCGCAAGGCTAGAAGATTGGCTCTTATGAGCTGAAGAGCTCGTAATGCCGTAGTCCATGATGGACCAACCTTTGAGCTGAGGGATATAGTTTTTGAAGTCAAGAAGATCACCTAAGCCACCTTGTATTCTATGTACCCGCATGAGCTCGTCCAACAACTACTTGGCACCTGATAGGTACGCAAGATATGGATATGGAAAAATCCAAGCGCTATTGCTTTGTACTTTTCTGTGCGGATGACATGTTATTGTAACTCAAAACCAAAGCTTTTAAGTTAAGAAATAAATGGGCGCTGAGGGAATTTTCCTTGGTTTGATGTGTTCGCCACTGCCATCGCAGGATTACCTCGTGGTAGGATGGTTGCTTGTTTTTGATTCGGGACCACTTATTATGCGCCTCACTTTCCTACACGGGGGCTGAGAACAAGTCCCAGCTGAGCACCCCGTCGGCTGGCAACTTCGGTTTCTCGGTCGCCCAAACATGTGGGTCCCTAGTTTTCCATGTCGGGCGGTGTAATGATCAATAATAATGATAAACTATGTTTCTTGCCACGTCGACACCTATCACGTCTCCAGGCATGGCTAGTGTCGTATGCCACCCAGAGACTTCTTTTGCTAGAGAACGTCAGTGTATCTTCAAACGATCACCTTCCTCATTTCCCCCAATCAGGGTACTCTATTTCCTCTTAGGGATTTTTCCCATTTGGGTTTTGCTCCAAGTGGTTTTAATGAGTCCCGGCCTCCACCACTGGAGGGTTTTTGTTTGTGCTTTCGGATAGACCAGGACTATCCCACATGGGTATGTCTATGTTTCTGTGTAAAATACATGGCAAGGACGTTTGTCTAAGCCATTAGGCTGGCTAGGATCCACTACTTAAACTATGGTTTATCGGGTTTGCTATTGTAATCTGGCTTAGTACAAGCCCTTGGGCATGCCCAAGTTCACTTATATTGTGTTACTTCCCCCTCCCTGGCTCGCTAGCCTCGGCTAGTTGGCTGTATTGGTTGTAAGTTTCTTTTAGTTATAAAATTTATTGATTCATAAAAAAAAAGTCACTTTGTCACTTTAGTATGTTCCATAGTAGTGGAGTCATTTTCTTTTTTTAGTAAACTCAATGCTAACTTGCTATGTAGTACTCCCATAAGAATTCAATTTTGTATAGAAACTCAATGCTAACTTGCTAAGATATAATATATATTACTTTCTTAATTATAATGAAGTTAATCTAAATCTTTTCCATTAAATTTAATTTTTTTTCAAGAAAGAATACATAATTTAATAATTTTAATTCAAAATAATTTATTCATATTTAAAAATCTAAATTTAAAATTTAATTTTATAAAATTAAATCTGATATTGAAATAAAGAAATAAAATGAAGGATGACAAAGGGAAGAAGAAGATAATTTTGAAATAATATTAGATTTAGTACATCATTAAAATAATATCAGATGAAAAAGAGAAAATCGTGTAAAGATGAAATTACCCAGCCCCCAAAAAGGCATTTTTCGAGTGAAATTTTTTTTGCAAAATGACCGATTTGAAATAAATCCCTAGTCTATGGACTACTGTAGATATTTTTAAAATTCAAAAACTATTGGCAAAATAAACTCATTGTTCATGATCTTAGTTCACTCTGGTTTTAATCTTTATGTTATACTAGTGTTAACCCACGTGCGATGCACGACGGAATATTTTTTCGTTATACAGTTTTAAATTGTTAATTGATTAATTAAAATAAGAAATAATATAATTATATAATATTTAAAAATATGAAAACATACTATAAAATAAAAATTCAATAAATATATGCTCCTCAATTCGTTTTACACCTAAAAACATAAAATTAAACATATTTGAAATGGAATTAAGACAAACACCATATTCGGTCATTAAGAGACTATATCAAGTGTTGACACTTTTGAAAAATATATTTAACACAATCCTTCATATTTCTCTACTAAAAATAATTCAAATCATACTTTTAACAAAATAATAAATCAATAACAAATAATATTCAAAACGTCAAAATTATGACCATAAAAAAATTCAAATGATAAACTATAAAAAAAAAAAACATTACATTAATTGGTTGAATTAACATTATTATATTATTGAATAATGATAGCCTTTTTCAATGTTGAAACATTTATCTTATTTATTGCACTTTTAAACGTGACTTGTCGGAATATGAAACATCTATACTGTTTTTTATGTTACTCTACAACTCTCAATACTGCCAATTTGACTTGTTGAAATATGAAACATCTATACTACTCCCCCCGTCCCAGATAATTCGTCTCATTTTTCCATTTTGCTCCGTAATTTGTCCCATTTCACTTTTATCATTTTTGGTAGTGGACCTCATATTCCACTAACTCATTCCTACTCACATTTTATTATAAAACCAATATATAAAAGTGGGACACACATTCCAATAACTTTTTCAACTTACTTTTCATTACATTTCTTAAAACCCGTACCCGGTCAAAGTGAGACGAATTATCCGAGACGGAGGGAGTATTTTTTATGTTACTTTACAACTCTCAATACTACAAATTTTCTTTTTGTAAAAATATACTCACAGATATACTCCATTTCGCTCAGCATGATCACCTATAGATAAGAATTAGATTCTCCATATAAAATCAGTTGTATCCCAACAATTAAGCATTAAATCCTAATTTCAACAATATAATTATTAGTAAACCAAAATTTGGTAGCAGATTATTTTATTTTGTTTGAACAATAGTTGTTTAATCAACTCGATTTTTATTGATTTAATTATCTCATTGCAAATATACATATCATGCACCACTTATTAATTCATCATAAGTGATAAAATATTATTTTTGTTACACCACTTAATAAAATTATAGCGCCAGCGACAATATACATATACAAAAATAATAAATTGTGTAAAGATGAAGCTAATTATTATGCATGTTTCGAGTTAAGGATGTTACAATTCTTCAATTTCTAAGAATTGTAAAAAAAATATTAGGATAAAATTTTCGAACCATATACACGCGGTACTCTAACTATTGCAATCAAAGAAAAAAAAAAACTACAGTAAATGAAATGGAAATTATAGTGAAAATTATAAAATAAACCGAACTGTAAGTCTAGTCGAGAAAAACCTTCTTTCCGCAAGACAAATTACATCACAGTTAGTGCTCTTGAATTGACATATTATCCCCAAAGATGAAACGACTTCTTCCTAACGTATATAACATCTCAAACCTGCTAGGCACCGATGAACTTGATGGAGCTCCAAAATTTGAGCAATGCAATGTTCCTAAATTATACAATAAAATGTTGAGAACTTGAGAATGAATGGAGAATGCTTTTGTTGGTGTGTAATTCATTCACAATTCTATGCCTTTTATAGGCACAAAATTAGGATATGAGAGATCATTGAATTAAAATATCATAAATTATAAAATTAAGAGAATAAGGTTTCAAAATTTGTTAGATGCTCATTATCATGTTTAAAGATTTGTAACCGCCGATTACTTATTGCATTGCTTTAAAAATGAGTTAAAATGCTCATTAGAATATTTAAATCAATATTTATGAGAGTTACCTATAAACTATTCAAACTCATGTCTAAAATTTATTAAATATTTAAATTTATTTCTAAAACTCATAAATATTCAAAATAAAGTCCAAACTCGCTTTTTATACATGTGTTCTGAATTAACTACTCCTATAACTTTAAGTAGAAATTATAAATCACTTGAAGAGCACGAGGGTGACATAGTGCCTGTAACTTTTTAATTCAAAAATAAAACCAGCCCAGCTTACAGCTTACTCCACCGATATTACCGACCTTATGCAAATTAACATTAAAATTCATAAGTCAGTTCTATTAATATTCTGCTAATAGCTACCTTTGTAAGGCATAATTATATACTAGATTGACTTGTTTTTTTTTTAAATATTATCTATTCGAAATTGATCAAGTAACATATGATTGCTAGCTCATGTCAACACATAAAACTATTTTAAACTATTATTATAGGCATAATTATACGCAAGTTGTTCGAGTGCTCGTATATCAATTATCATTATTCTAATTCAATTATCTCTTAATAGATTGAAGCAAAATAAACACTTAAATAGAGGAGATGAATTTTACTCAAAATAAGCTCACATGATTGTGAAATGTGACACTCTAAACCATCATTTTGTTCCGTTTTAATTTATGGGTAATCACGGAATCATGATTATTATTTTATTAACTCACGGATTTATTAATTGAATTATGTTGTCCATGTAGAAATCAAGCTGCAAGTGTCATATGATTAGCAGCTAAATCTATGTTTGATACTATTATGTTGATTTAATTTAAGGAAAACAGATTTAAAGTATTACAGTACTGATTAAAAATATCAAATGGCCGACTAACGTCACAATCTATGTGATCACAAAATATTTTAAACTTATCTTATTACTACATTATTATACCTATTTTAATTCCGGAGTAAGTAGTGAAGGATAACTCGTCCTCATCACAACCCCATAAACTAATAAACAAATACTAAAACGACATGAAATAAAAGTACTAATCCAAATTCTACAAATTAATTAATAGTTCTAGTGGCCGGCATAGTAGACTAAAACTTGTTTTACACATATAGTATAGTATCTTAGAGTATCTTATCAATTGCAAATTCTGGTAAGGACTTAGAAAAACCATTAAAGTCATAATTTTCCCCAACGCACGTAGATAATTTTTTTTTAAAAGCTACTCCTATTGATTAGCTAAATCTCAATGTAAGCATATAAAGTACTTCCTACGTCCCACCGAAAATTACTCACATTTCCTTTTATTTTGTCTCAATCAAGATGACTTATTACTAAAATAGAAATATTTTTATTTCTACTTTATTACATTGTTTTTTCTTTATTCTTTTCATTTTACACATAAAATAAAGTCGTATAAAATCTAATACTATCCAAAAAGAAGGTCATCTTCTTTGAGATGGAGAGAATATACAAGTTACATGGACGATTCTTCTTTCATTCTAATGTGTACAAGAAATAAAAGACATAAGATGGTGAAAGAAATCAAGAATTAGGTCACCTTTGTGATTCATGCAACCAACAAATCCCAAGATGTTTTTAGACTTCTTAGCCCTATCTAACATTACAACAACTCCAGTCACTTTAATTGGCAAAACACCCATTATTTTCAATTTCCATGTCTCTTTGTCCCCCCATCCATTTCCTCTCATTTTCCCCATTTAAAAATATTTCCCCCTAAACTCCACACATAATTAATTTGTTTTATTTTTTTGAATTCCTCTACCGCGTACAACCCAACAAAGTCTTAAATACATATCGTTTTCCACGCACCCCCAACGACCCCTCACAAAAAAATCATTGCCCATTCTCTTTATATATATAGATATATAGAGGACTGTGATCAATACCAAATCAGTACGACAAACTAGGAGAAAATGATGAGCAAGAGATGGTGTGGAATGAAGGGGCTTCGTCTCAACTCGAGAAGATTCTCAGTGCATCGCCTTCGCACCAATTTCTTGTTTATTCTGAGAGTTTTCAACAAGTGGAAGAATTCTTACAACAAGTGTCTAAGACTGCTGCGGAGGAATCTGGTCCGAAGAAGCAGAAGAGGAAATAAAGCCGGTTCGACAGGAACGGACCGGGTCAGCGGATGCCGGTATACGGCGGTTAGAACGATGAACCACTCGAATTCATTCTGCTCGGAGGCGATTGCTGATTGTTTGGAGTTCATCAAGAGGAATTCTGTTTCTATTGATGATGATACAAATCCGATGATTGATTGAAAAAATTAATTTTTTTTCTTCATGTAAATATAATTAGCAATAATTATGTACTAGCCTTTTTTTCTTGGTAGAGGATAGCATCATGGAATGAGAATGGTGTTTTTAAATTAATTCCTGATTTGTTTGGATTTTCACTTTTATTTAATTAGACAGAGATCTGATGCATTTCGTCCTTCAACTGAAAATTGAAATTGTGGAAATTTTCAAACTTTAATTTGTTGAAGTAAATTTGTTCAAAATGAAATGTGAATTAATTGGATAATATGATATTCAAATTAAAGCCTCGTGTTCTAAAATTGCCTCGTCTCTTGGCATTATGCGTAAATAGTTTGGAACCGACTGATATATGGGATTTACCATAAAATTATTAATAATCACAAAAGTTGATTGATTCAATGTATTACAATTTTTGAAATTTGTTTTCCTTTGTTTCATTATAATTGCTATATAATAAAATGCAGTTCTGTTGAAAATTGAAATTGTATAGCACCAATTTCACACTTTTTGGTGGAGATTTCAACTACATAAATGCTATGCGTGGCAATCTAAGTGTAGAGCAATATTAGTCAATAATGAAGCAATGAAATTGAGTGTATACTTATGCGTACGCCATTTTGTAGTCTACTAAAATAAATATTGGGAATCTTAAGTTAAATTTTAATTTATAACTTTGAAATTAAAACATTTCCTTCATTCGGATTTTCTTTTTAATTCTTTTTCCCTTATTTTTCCAATTCAAATCATACAATAAAAAATTTATGCCATTAATAAATTTGTTGATCGCAAGAAAAATCATAATATAATGCTACTAGAATCTAGACCATAAAAAATTAAAAATCAATTGTATGATTTGTATCATAAAGTTGTTGATTTGTTGAAAATATTTAAGATATACAACGGTACTCCCTCCGTTTCTTCATAGTTGAGTTATTTTTTTATTTTGGGAAGTTTCTTTATAGTTGAGTCATTTCTATATATGATAACTTTTTTCTCTTTCTTACTTTTCTCTCTCTTACTTTATTCTCTCTACTTTATTCACTTTATACTTTATTATCTCTCTTACTTTTTTATTTATTTATTTAACACATCCAACATTTATTTCTAAAACTCCGTGCCGAAAAATTCCGCGTCAACTGTGAAGAAACGGAGGGAGGATTAAATTTCAAATTTTGTATATTAGGTAGTGCAGTGGCAAAATCTCGAAGTTCAGAAGATGGTAGTTGGTGTGAACTATAAAGGCACTTTTAAGAAGATAGAAAATTATAAAATGGAAAAGAAAATATTGTTAATGGTAAGCTTCAGCCACCTAACTTGACCCCCCATAATTGACTGATTAAAGATCGATGAATTCCACTAGCTAGGCTCAGTAAATGACAATTTGAATACAATCTTTAATTGTTTCAAAATTATGAAAAAAGTTTACTTGTCATTGTTGCCAAGCTGCTCTTATTCGACAGTAATAATCATCGATTAATAATCATCTGTAGCAATTTTTCAACTTCTAAAATTCAATTTCTAATAGTAGAGTATGATAGTATGCGTTGATAATAATGGAGCAAATAATGCGGTAGGGAAAATAATAGAAGCATTTGGTCATCCAATTTTGTGACATAGGAAAATCCAAAATTTATGTAACATGACAAATAGATAAAATGATTGCTACAAACATAAGCAGCCGCAATACCAGGATTGAAATAAAATTGTCTTTATGTATAGAATTGAAATAAAACAAGTATTGTTGTGAAAAATACAAAAATATGCCCTTCATTTTACGTTAGAGCTTGTGGGGCATATGATGCCACATCCATCTTTCCTAAATTTCCAGCATGAGACTTTTTCAAATTGCGAAATTTCATGCAGTTGAAAATAAGAAAGTCGATGACAATTGACACCACCCGATTTTTGATAATAATTCAACCTTAATTATTGTTGACATAGTTGGCAATCACTATTAATTACTGTTTCTAATACTTTAGTAGGTTGTTCACCCGGTTCACATTTATTTGATTTAAAGGTCATGTCTAGAGACTAGAGTTGTTATTTAGGTTAGAACCATTCAGCTCAGTACGGTCGAGGCCGGTGAGAGATGGCTCAGATCCGGTTCATTATTAAAAATTGAATCAGTCTGGACTGTGCTTATGATTGAAGTGTGCTCGATGTGGTTCATTTTTCAAACCTAGGTACAGTCCAGACCTACAGCTATAAATAATACAAATAGGACAAGCCCGGCCCTGGATGTTAGTAATATGGAGTACATATTTATTGAAATGCCATTAATTTTAAATTTTAAAATTAATAAAATTAGAAAATATGTAAAATTGCTGATATCTATTTTGTTTCATCAATGATTTGCTTCAACTAGAGCAAGATAGATGAAATGGAATATTATATTATGCTTCCTCATTCCACCGAAAATAATGGGTAACAATAATTACAACACGAATATTTTTTTAAAAAAAAAGTTAAAAGGAATGTGAGTGACATATGTTTATTGAAATGTCATTTTTAACTAGCCACAACTGCATAGATTTATTGTTGAGAAAATGCACAACAAACCCTTCATAAATGTGAAACCAATTTATGTTCTTTGATGATAAAACATCAAGTCAAATCGCGTCTTAGCACGACATAATTTTTTATAAGTTCCGGTCATAATGAGTAAAGTGTTAATCATTGAACATCTTTTTTTATATTAAAAAAAAATAATATCAAAATAAAATCACTATCCGGTGTGAAGCCAGGCAGTGTGCGGAGATTTATAATCATAATTATTTTACAAGGTTTAGGTATATACGTATGCGAAATGTCAAAAAATAATAATAGGAAATGCAAATACCTCGGGATATGTACAAACTTAATTAGTGAATCACATTAAGAAAAGTTAGTTAATAAAAGTTTGAGGACAATTGTGGCATGCATAGTATACATTTTCATGACACTACTATATGACCGATGCAAGTGTTGTATTTAACTTTGTCTATCCTTTATTACGTTAAATTACTCATGACTATATCCATGCTAATTAGGTGTGCGAGTTATTAAAAATATCAAAATACGGTTATACAGTACGGTACGACATTGTACTTTAAGATTTTAGTATGGTAGTCATATGAATATCTTTAACAATATTATATATATAAGATTAAATCATTCATAAGGGGTGGAAGTGAGATGAATAATTATGAGTTACATGTAATCTTGATATTACAAAGAGAGATCAAGATAAATGTCATAAGCCAAGCTTTTGAAAAAATTATAACCGAACAAAAGATAAATATTAGACATTAGTCATTACACAAGTAAACATGACAGTTGATGCCATGGCATTCATATTATATTGTAGGGTCTGCAATAAGAAAATTAGAAGCCATTTCTCATGAAACACATTATATACTTATTTGGGCCCTATTATATTGGGCTTTAATTAATAAATGGATCTCATCTTGGACGCTTACTCTTTCCACGCGTTTAAAATATATATTATGGCCTATTCAAATGGAGTAGTACTAATTGTCCTCTAGATTCATGAATTATTTTGATTGTACATTTCACAATAATACAGGATTGATTTAATTTCATTAGAGGAAATGCATATGATGATTTATATTGAATGAAATTGCAAAACTGTGAAACATACAAGAATCCGTAATTGATGCCCAATTGTTACATTGATAAAATTACATGTGATTTATTAAAGTTAGATTTGAAAATTTCAAGCAGGTCCTTCTAAACGTATGTAATCATACATAAGTTCTCTAAAAGGCCCTACATTTCTTGTTTGACTAAAAAATATTGTATTATTTCCATCGACAAGTAAGGTCCCTGCTATTCCAATGCTGTACAAATGGTACAACCCATGAATTCCATGTCTTGCTAGCGCATTGTCTCTGCCAATCATTCCTGTGCTAAATTGAGGCTTCCAGTTTGGATTGTTCACATGTACCTAATATAAATTTAGATTAAATGTTAAACATATAGTTAGTCGCCTTATAAAATATTATTCCCCTCGTTTCCTATAAATAGGAACTTTAAAAATGACACGAGTTTTGATGAAAATGGGTAAAATAAGGGAAATGAAGAAAAAAATGGTGGAATAAGTATTAATGGTTTGTGGGTTCTATTTCCTAAAATAGAAAGTTTCTTCTTTTTAGAAACGGACCAAAAATGAAAGAATGGAGTAACATTGATAGTTAACAAATCTCAAATAATCTTACTTGTAGTTCAGCCCCATTAGCCGATGCAAGTGCTATTCGGAGAGTGTAGTTTGCCTCCTTTCTAACATCTTTTAGGTCGAATTGGATTTGCCACGTCGTTCCTTTGTAATCATAGCCTTCAACATTCCTGGTCAACATTTCCTTGGGAAAGATTAAACTTAAAAATTATATATTGTGATCTTCTGTTTTTGTATCATTCATGCATGACGGCATATACGTACTAAATGACATCATAATAGTTTGAAAAAAAAGAGAAAGCAGTACTTGGCGGAGTGGACGAAAAACCAATCTGTGGAGTAGTTGCTTCGTCCAACAATGTAGACCAAGTCTGTGTGGGGATAATAATCCTTATAACGTGTCCATAGTCCATATTGTCTGAACCTGCAAAACGATGATAAATTAAGAGTGTCGTAGTTGGATAAGGATATAGGTACAATAATATCTGCAAAACTGAACAACTTTTCAACGGGGCGTGGGTAGTGATGAATCTTGAATTGTGGACTAGGATCTGGAATGAAGAATTCAGCTGCGGACCGATCAGGAATTCCGATCTCCCACAGTGTAGGGCCATTTCTTGGAGCATCAAAAACCACATCGCTTACAACAACATTGGATCCAGGAGAAACGATGATATCGAAAGCATGCTTGTAATCTCCAATGGTTCCAGGAACTGATGCAAACAAGCTGTATGTTCCAGGTATCACATTCTTGATCAAGAAATTCCCATTCTCATCTGCTTCTGTCCAAAATTGGTAACCCTGAATCAAATACAATACGCTTAGTTAGTCTTTTTGAAACAATTGTCCACTACTATGAATGGCCTAATTAAAAAAAATTACCTTATTTTCTAACTGCCATGAGCCTGCTGGTCCAGGTGGGCCCAATCCCACCAAAGCAGAGGCCCCACCCAAAGGTTCCTTATGTTTGAACCTGTAAAATAATTAGGTACTTAAATTTATATGTACGAGGTACTATAATTTTTTTTTTTCAGATATTGATATATGATTAACCTGTCGCGGACAAATAATTGACCACTCACAATTCCCCTTTCCTCCGATTTAACAAAGTCTGCGGAGAGTGGAAAATTGTAAGGCCATGAAGCCACCTCCTCATTCATCTGATCATTGTAAATTACTTAAATAAATAATACCTAATCAATCAAAGGAATAAATTAAAATCCACTCAAGTAACTATACCCTTTGTTTAGCATCATTCCAAAGAATAGAAGGCTTGGTCTTGGCTTTGGTATCAGAATTTAAATAAACATAAACTGGCCCCAAAACCTTTTTCCAGTACTCCCCTGCCTCCAACTTGATAGCTATGTCCCCTCCAACATAATGTGTGCTCATAAACATCTTTAATTACATTAGTAAGTACTTAATAATTGTGCAATAAAAACAACACATATAGAAATTGATGCTTACAGAAAGAAGAGTTGGGCCAACATGAGAAGTGAGATCCTGCTTGAAGGGCCCACCAGTTTTAAACTCATTGCTTGGAGTAATCATCCAAAATCCAAGGCCCAAATCACTGCTCACCCATCCATGGACCTTGTTATCTTTGTTATCACACGAATACAAGTACTTATCGTCCACCTAAAATTCATTAAACAAAATTATGAATGATATCACAAATCCAAGTAGATAGATCATTGATGATGTTATGATTGTAAATTGTAGTAATTAGATTCGTCAATTGGGCCAAGAAAACCTACTGGCCGACCCGATCCTGGCCCAAGCCTTGTGCTTGAGCCAAGATTTAGGTGAGCTCTCCAGCCCGTTTTGTTGCTCCTTACATAACGGGCTCTCCAACCCGTCTTGTAGTAATATTTAGAGTAAATATTAGTACAAAATGGCGTGCTCCTTACCTCTCCTTTAAGCTGGGGATTTGATGGATCGGTTAAGAGAACAGCTTCCGGATAGGCAAGAGGTTTAGCAATTTCAATACGTCGATCCTCAGGCATTGGCATAACCCTCTGTCGCTCATCCGACATTGCCATGTAATGAAATCTATCAATTGCAAATACAATAAATACATTTCTCAAAAAAAAATTCAAAAGAAAATTTAATCTTAATTAGTTACTTGTCTTCTTGTAGCTTGAACACGATTCTCCCTTCCTGTATTAGAAAAGCCGGCCATTCCTTCAATCGCTCCAGCACAGTGTATGTATAAAATCCAGGAGAATCTCGTAGCAGTACATATCTGTTTTTTCATTCATAATTAAGAAAAATCTCTCCAAAATTATTACTCTTACTAATATAAATATAAATTAATAAAAGTGTTGATATTATTTAATTTTCACCTTTTATCAACGTTTAAAGGAACTCTTGAATTTCCAACAGCCCATGTTGTGGTGAAGCTGATTTCCGTTTGATCTTTGCTTTGCATTACAATTTTGTAGCTTGTTCCTGGAAACCTGAACAAACATTTAATCAATTCAATTTGAATTTTTCCATTATCTATTTTTTATTATTTATTTTTATTTTGATAGGTTTGTGTAGAGCTAACAGTATTAATTTGCAGTTGTTATAATTAACTTACTTATCTATGATGGTTTGATTGCCCGGCTTGTTCCAAACCACATTCCAATACCTGTTGATTTGTTTACTTGTAATTAACTTAGATGTGAAAATTTTTCTTTATCAAAATAATTATACTATCACATTAGTAAAATAGAAATGACCCCCTATTATCTTCTTTATTTTTGGTATTAAGCAAATTGGCACTCCCTTTGTATGTCACACCAGTGACCATACCATCTGGTATTGACAATGTGAGGTTGACCAATCCATTAGTCAATACAACCTGCAAACATAATTTTCCAGAATTAATGCTAACATAATGCTTTATGGAAGAAACAAAATGATGCTTTTTAGTTAACATGATATAGTATAATTATTTCTTCACATGCTCATTAAATTTGAAGTCGGAAGATTATAAAGAATTGTTAGAATATCTCCACTTCATAATGAAATAAAAAAAAATCATTAGTAGTTTTACATGGTGATCATGTTTCACCATGAGGACCCCGTTGGATGGCAACACAGCTTCAATATTTTCTTCCAAAGTCATCGGCCTGAGATTAATAGAAAAATCAGATTATCAAGTTAATTAATTCTCAGTTTATATGTGAATTGGTTGGAAACTAAAAAGAAAATGAAGAAGAAACATCATAAAAAGCTGTGGATCTTTTCCTCTAGTTCTGCCACTACACTATAGTGGTCTTGTTATGGTAGATAACTCTTATATCTTGAACTTATTTGACTTAAACTGATATGTTCGAATCATGTTTTGTTTTATCTATCTTTCCTAGCTAAAAATTTATACGGTAATTAGCGACGAATTGGAAACGTTTTGTAATGCTACAAACAATTACACTTACCAATCAAAATCTTGTGATGAGGCAAGTGGAAATAATAGGTGCCCAACAAGCGCAAGCCTCCAAATAATGAAGTCCCATCCATCCCTCTCCGGCAAATTAGCCATCTTACCCAAAAAATCTAAGAAATGAAAAACCTCTTCTTCACCAATTTTGTGAAGAGATTGATGTATGTATATAATAAAAGAAAAAATAAAATATCGAAGAAACTTCACCTTTTATATATGCACAATTCAGAGTCATTAAATTGAATTTTCTTCTTTTACTTTCAATGGATCATGCACGCCATGAGAAAAAGAAAAAATAGTTCAATTCATGCAATTTGGATTTATTAAAAGACACCATTTTTTACGTAAGGCAATTATGATTTATGAGGGATTGAGTTTGAGATTCGGACAATTATAAAGTAATAAATGGGAATCTCATAATTATAAAGTCAAAATCAAAATGACATTTAATTAAGGACTTTCACAATTAGTGGAATGTTGATTTTATTATTCAAGGGATAATATGAAAAAGAATCTAGCTTAATTGGTAAAAAGATTTTCCTCCAACTAGTAGATCGGAGATTTGAGATATCTAAAAGAGTATTGTGTGTATCCATGCACTCGAATTATTTTGAAATTCTCCAAATTTTTTTTTTAATGGTTAAAGGATATAAATTTGAAACAGAAGTGTTTTATATAGATAAACGAAACCGTGAAATACATGTGATGCTCTTAATGTGGATGGTGATAGAATAATCCAGCAATTATTTCAACTAGCACTAGCTAGCAGTCTCAATCAAGAAAAAATAATTAATCATACAAAATGTCTCTGGTTAGATGATTAAAATTTTAGGCCGTGAAATATATTTGGATTATGCATGAAAGCCCATCGAGGGATGATATTTGAAGTATACAAATATATACTGTAGTAGAATAAGTATGCATTAGTAGATCTTCACAGTTCGTCAAATGCTTAAAGCCCATTAAGATGTATTCGTAGAGTAATCGATTTTCTTTCCTTCTTTTTTTTTCTATTAATAAATGAATATAAATTTGCAAAGGTTGCATCCTGATGATGGGTTTGACCCGAACCTTTGGTATTAAAATTAAACAATTTACTGTTTTACCAATAATGCAGAATATAAAATTTTCTTGTTTATTGATATGAAAGCTAGTATGTCTATATATTTCTTTCCAATACATTGATTTTACATTCCTTCACTATATATTCTATTGTATTAATTAAATATGAACTTATATGCTGTACAAATTTCAAACTATAATTTGGAAGGTTAAATTGCAAAATTTGATATTGATACGCAAGGTGTTCAGAGTCCTACGTAGGTAAGTTTTTTAAACACTTTGTGAAGGAGGCACCTTGATCTAATGGCAAAGGGCGCCGCCTTACTCGTCCATGAGGTCAGTGGTTCGATCCTCAATGGAGACAACTTATGGAGACAACTTGTGGAAATTTATTTCCATGAGGCTCCGCCTCTTGTGCTTGCGCATGGGCGTGTGTTTATCGCGGGCCTTCGGGCTCGTGTCTCTCTCGGGGCTCCGAGCTCGTGTCCTTCTCGGGCCTTTGGGCTCATGGTGTCTCCCACGGGCCTTCGGGCCCCTGGTGTCCCTCCCTTAGGGCCTTCATGCCTTCGGAGTCTAATCCTTTAGGGCCCCGTGCTCTTCGGTGTAATTCGCTTGAACAGGGGTATCCTTCGGGGTATCTCTCGAGCGTCTCTCTCCAAAGGGGTCCTCAATCGTGTAGGGACAAGCGGTACCCAACCCGTAGGTCCAGGCCGGAGTTGATCCCTGGAAGGCCCGAGCCTTGGCTCGGTGTCTTGCCTTCGGGCATGTCCAATCCCGGAGGGTCTCGTGCCCTTCGGTGTCACTACCAGTGCCTTCGGGCAGTGAAGAGTGGAAACGAGGCTCCCAAAAAATCCTTCGACACGGGCTTACTTAGTGGGCCTGTACCGATTATGATTTCTGGAGTAAGGAGCCGTTTGCGGTGGGCCCTTGCCACTATAAATATTGTTTACCCATATTTTAGTTTTAGGGTTAAGTTTTCCACTCTCTAGAAGATCACGCTGCTTCTCTCTAGAAACCCTAACCTCGCCTTTCCGTCGTCTCTTTCTTTTGCCGCCGCCACCTTCCTCCATCAATACCGGTGGATCCCTCCCTCCGTCATATGATTTTCCTTCAGACGACGCTGAGTTGATCCGACAAACTCCGGGGCTGGTGAAGATAAAGGCGGCTTGCATCGAACTGATTCAGCTTCGTTGTCTTCAGATTGCTGGTGATTTTGAAGGTCTCCCTTAATCCTGGCGGCCTCCCCTCCACTCCAGTAGCGTTAGATAGCACCAATTGTGGTGCTTTTAGCGTGAATAGTCAGAGAGGGGAGGTGTGGTGTTACTTTGTCGGCCAGCGGCTTTGGGCGGCTCGACATCAAAATTGGATCGTGAAGACGTAGATCCATTAATTGAGAGCCTCTCCTTCATCCCTGATTGAGCGCTTTCTCGGAGGTTGAGGAAGGCCGGCTCTTTTGGGCTAAGCTGGAGCGAGCTATTATCAATTGAAGACTCCAACTCTACCGATTGGAATCTGCTTGGATTGGCTAAGTCCTCCTATCCCTCCTTTATTTTACGTCCTAGAGTGATAGTTGTTTTGGTTTTCTGTGCTCTAGTACCTATCGTTGCTTGAATCCTCTTTGGAGTTCTTGTGTGTTTCTGTGTTTTGATCTCAGCAAAGTCTTTACCGGAACCCTAGCTGGCCCAGGCCGGCGTTGTGAGAGGCGGACTACTAGGGTTAGGGTTTTGCTGCTGCTAGCGTTGTGGGTCGTGTTGTGTGTGGGCCGGGTTAGGGTTCAGTCTAGAGCGACGAGGGTTTGGTGATTTACTCCTTGGAGCTCCAGGTCTACCGCTTCCGTGTTCTGTTGGAGAACTCATGCCAAGCAGATTACCTCTTTTCCTTCCTTGTTTATCCTTTTTCTAACCTTGCTTTGCAGTGTGAGGGTACACCCCTGTGAAGAAGTATAAGCATTATGCTCACTTCTGTAAAGTGGGTGGAGCTCAAGTGAACCTCACTACCCTAGCTGAACATCTGAAGATCTCCCTTCAATCCACTGAGAATGGAGCAGTCCGAAAACATGCATCATTTTACATTATTGCATATTATATTGTCACTTTCATAAGAGGATAACATTAAATTAAATATAAAAGAAAATGTAGTTAATTATATTTTTTTAGCAAGGTTCTAAAGATTTAATAATATAATTATGTATTCGTATAAGTTAAATATAGGTAAGTATAATTAAATAACTAAGTAAATTAGATCATCTATTAATATATATACGAATATCATATAGTACATATGTATATCACCTTTATGCATATATGATTATGTATTTTTTAACTAACTGTGAATATTATATAGTTAGTAGTTTAAAGAAATTTTGTTGTATGCAAGTAGTTACTTTATTTAGAAAATAGTGTAATAATAATAGGGTGATCTCTTTTTTTTAATATATAGAGTTGGCAATCAACATACATGTTATACTTTAATATATTAATTGTAATAGGTGTACTTGTAGAAAATACGTGTAAGTTGTCAAATGTATAAGTCATCAAAACTATAGTATTAAAAATATAAAAGAAGGAAAATGGATGAGATCAATCAATTTAGTGGTTCAATAATTTATTTAGCCGACTTAGATATATTGTTTTAGTTCTTCATCATATAAAGCTTTTAAGCTTCACATATCATACGAACATATGTCAGATACAATGGCAATGAGACCTTCTGGTCATATATATATGTACAATGGCAATGAGACCTTCGAGTCAGATACAATGGAATTCCAGGCAAATGTCAGGCTTGATTTGTCACAAAATAATAAGCAGCTGTGTATAAATCACACTTTTAATTTTCCATTGTATATATATTATAAAGGTATTATTGAATGAAATATGATAGAAATATGAAATTGATGCAATTGATACGTTTACACATGGTTTTAGAATTATTTGAATCATTGGATTAAAAAGGATTCGTGACAGTCTTGCCTGGGTCTGATAACAATGGCAATAGACCTACGGGTCATATACAATGGCAATGGACCTACGAGTTATATATACAATGGCAATGGACCTTCGGGTCATATATATGTATACAGTATACAATGGCAATGAGACCTACAGGTCATATATACAATAGCAATGGACCTTCGGGTCATATATATATGTACAATGGCAATGAGACCTTCGGGTCAGATACATTGGAATCCCGGGCAGATGTCAGGCTTGATTTGTCACAGAATAATAAACTGAATAGTGTGGCATATGCATATGTACATGAAATTGTTTCTAATATTTGTTGGTTATTGTTATATATATTGGTTAAAGAATGTATTGATATTTGGGATGTGGAATTAAAGGTAAGGTTTATATACATTGAGTTGTGGCTCATATAAACCAATAATATTTTTTAGGAATAAGATATCAGTGAACCTTTTGGGTTGACGTGAGTCATATGAACTCCACGTGTTATCAGGGTCGGCGGCTGACGCGTTTTGTCAACCTTCTCCTCCTCATCATTTTTGCATGTAGATAAATGTGTAGTATATAGAGTGGTGAGAGGGTCCCACTATGGTTTAGAATGTTTTAAAATATGTACTTGATAAATGTTTATAGTAAGTACATATGTCAGATAGGGTTGAGTGTGACAGGGTGGGGCCCCTCTTTGCGTGGTATGTTTGCAGGACGTTTCCCAGGGAAGGCAGTTGTTCTATAACTTGGTAAGAAGGTGGGGTGTTCATACAAACGTCACCTTCCATAGTAGAGGATGGATCCTCTTTTGCTTTCAGACCTATGCGGACCTTGAGGTAGTTCGAGAAAAAGGCCCTTTTGCTGTGTTCGGGGTCCCATTGATCCTAGAGCCAACTCCCACTGATTTCAACCTAGAAGATAAAGTGAAACTCCAAATGTTGGTATGGATCCGCATACCGGATCTCCTCCTTGTGCTGTGGACAAAGGCGGTTGTCCAAAAGATTGCCTCCTCGGTGGGCACCCCTGTTGCGGTTGACCACTCCACTATTCGACGACAAACTCTAGATGGACCTCGTGTCCAGGTGATCATTGATATATGAAAGGACCCGCGCGATACCATTGAGCTCATTCTGCCTGGAGGTCCTCACTGCACCAGAAGATAGTCTATAAGCACTTGCCCAAGTTTTGCCACACCTATACCGCTTTTGGCCACATCATTGTTGGATGCCGGGGCCCTGAAGAGCAGGAAAGAAATCGACTAGCTAACAAGAGAAGAGAGCCATCTCAGAGCAGAGGTCCTGGCCCTCGAACACAGCTAAGCCGAGGCCGAGATATTGCCGTCCGCGGATCAGCTAATGGACTACGCCAAGCCACTAATCAGAAGCCGGAAGCCCGTCCACAAAATGATGCTATGGTCTGGAAGGCCTCAGGAAAGAACAAGACTAACGGCTACAAAGGAACTAACACTTCTTCGAGCAAGGAGCTACCTCTGGCGAACAAATTCCAGCTAATCCAAGTTGATGAAACAGAGAAGGTCACGGACCCGGTGCCTGCAATGATGTGGCCTTGTACGTGGAGGAGACTGTTCAGGAAACGCAGCCTCAGCAACCAAAAATCAAGTAGAGGCGTAGCCGTAGTACAGGCCATGCCGGGGCTACTATGACCCCTTGGCCATCCGAGATTGATACCGGTACAGCCTTGGCAGCCCATGGTGTCTTCGGTCCTCGTGTTGAAGATTCTGAATGTGAAGATCTTGATGAGATTAACCATATCATTGCTGAGAATGGAAGCAACTCCGAGAGGAATGTGACCCTAAGAGGTGACTCCATAGGGGACTTAGACCCCTTGGAATTTCCCTATCTTGGAGAAGCTATGGCAGCCGGTTCGGGGAAGATGAAGGGCTCGGCATCCCAGCTCACTGGCCAACAAGGATGGAAGGTTCAGGACCCATCGAGAACCGAACCTCATCCTCATGCCCAACCGTTGAATCTAGCTCCTGAGCTTGATGATGCTGCTGATCCCTCCAAGACTGTTGTGCCTAATTCGGAGGATGGTCATTCCCATGACCCGGGTATCGATCCACCCAGTGCACGCCACCGCTCCAAGAACCGTGGACCGAAGAAGGACCAGGCTGCCACCACATCTATTCGGAAAAAGATTGGCAAATCTAAACGATCTCTATCCTCTAATACCCTTAGGTCTGTCTGATTTTGTTGGCCAGGTCCAATGATCACCTCAACTTGGAATGTCCGGGGCATGCAACCCCCTGAAAGACAACCGGTTGTAGCTGATCATATCAAAAGGATGCGTGTGGATGTTACGGGTCTAGTTGAGACCAAGATGCAGAAGGCTAATCTTGAGGCCTTTATTGCGATGCATTTTCCCTCGTGGAAATTTGTTTTTATCTTATCAAACACGAATCGTACGTGTAGGATGCTCTTGCTCTGGAATCCCCAAAGAACGGGGTTGGAAGTCATCTCGACAGAACAGCAGGCCATCCATACTCGTATCAGGTGTGTTCGTTCTAGGAACTCTTTCCTTTTTTCCCTTGTTTATGGCTTGCACTCACCAGGTACACGACAACCCCTCTGGGACTCGTTAGTTAATTTTGATTTGCAGGGCATGCCGTTTCTGGTCAGTGGTGATTTCAATGCGGTCATGCATGTGGATGAACGGAGACGCTTTAGAAAACCAGAGAAATGGATGGGCCCATCCAAGCTTGCACGATCCTGGGATTGCAAGACATTGCATCCACGGGCTGCACTTTTACTTGGACGAATGGGCACGTCTTCAGCAAAATTGATCGAGCCATGATCAACCAAGAATGGCTCGATACAGGATCGAATACTACCTTCCTTCCTTCGGGATTTCAGACAGACCACTCCCCGGTGGTCACGAAGGTCTTCGCTGACATTAGGGCCTATCCGAAGCCCTTCAAGTTCTTTAATTACTGGATGGATCACCCGGATTTCAACCGTACTCTCGCGGAACATTGGGGGATAAATGTGGTCGGCTCATACCAATTCGCGCTGTTTCAACGGGAGAAGGCATTCAAACAGGTCCTCAAATCATTCAACTTTCGAGAGTTTAGTGATATTTCGGCTAGAGCAAAGGAGGCAACCAAGCAACTTGAAGATCTTCAAATTCTAGCCGACTAAGACACTAGAAACAGGTTGCTCCAAGATCAGATTAAGACACTCAAACAGAAAACCGAACTCCTTGTCACGGCGGAGAAGAACTTCTACAGTCAGAAAGCGGGTCTGAAGCACAGGCTCCTTAGTGATCGCAACACGGCTTTCTTCCATGCCATGGTTCGCACCAACAACACCCGAAACACCATCTTCTTCCTCTCCAAGCCGGACGGCTCTCTTCTAGATGATTAAATGACATCATTGATAGTTTCGTGCACTTCTACAAGGGGTTGCTAGGGGTTCCAAAGCAGACGACACCTCTAGCCCCTGATGCCTTTGCTAACGGGTATGTGATTTGTAACGATGAGTCGGCCAGCCTCATTAGGGACGTGTCTGCCATGGAAATCAAGGATGTCCTCTTTGCCATTAAAGATGATAAGGCTCCTGGACCAGATGGCTACTCTTCGGCCTTTTACAAGAGAAATTAGGATGAACTCGGCCCTGGCCTCATTGCAGCTGCCACTGAGTTCTTCCACACTGGCCAGCTTCTCAAAAGCTTTAATGCAACGGCCATTGCTCTTGTCCCTAAAAAGGCGAACAACTCCCAGGTAAGTGACTTCCGTCCTATTGCTTGTTGTAATGTGTTTTACAAAGTCATCACTAAGATCATTTATAGAAGAATGGATAGTTTCTTGCCTAAGCTTGTGAACAGGCCCAATCTGTCTTTGTGCCGGGACGGAACATAATGGATAATATACATCTTGCCACGGAGCTTATGAGGAGTTATGATCGTGTTAGAGGGGTCCCTCGGTGCACGGTCAAAATTGAATTGCGCAAGGCATATGACACCATTTCATGTAACTTCCTTGAGGATGCGCTGATTGGCCTCAACTTCCATCCCATTTTTGTGGAAAGAATTATGGAATGTGTCACATCTCCGTCATACTCTATCATGGTAAATGGAAGTGCCCACGGCTTCTTTCCAGGTAAGAGGGGACTACGGCAAGGTGACCCGATATCCTCGGCTCTTTTCATTCATTGTATGGAGTACCTTTCTCGTCTTTTTGCTCTCCGCGCTCAAGGGATGGGGTTTAACTTCCACCCTAGATGTGCTAGTCTGCGCATTACTCACCTTGCCTTTGCAGATGACTTAATGCTTTTTGGGAGAGGGGACAATTATTCTATGCAGGTCTTGGCCGATACAATTGCTGAATTCTCGGGTTGCTCAGGCTTAGAAGTTAACCAAGCAAAATCAAACATCTTTCTGGCCGGTACAATGTCGCCCGAGACGAGGGATTACATCATAAACATCTTCGGCTTCACCCCTGCCTCCCTCCCGGTCAAATATCTCGGCATCCCTCTTGCGTCGAGAATGCTTAAGACGGCCGATTACTCCAGCCTCATTGACAAAATCACCTCTACTGTCAAGAAGTGGAATGGTAAGTCCCTAACCTAAGCTGGTAGACTTGAACTAATCAAATCCTGTTTGCAGGGAGTCGAGGCGTACTGGCTACAATCCTTTCTGATACCGGATACTGTTACTTCAAGGATTGTTGCTATTGCTAGGCAATTCCTGTGGGGTTCCAAGCACTGCAAGGTAGCTTGGAAGGACTTGTCTCTTCCAAAAAACGAGGGAAGGTTGGGGATCCGTGATCTGGATACTTGGAACACGGCGTTCTAAACTTTTGTGGAACATACATGCGAAAGCTGATTCTCTTTGGATCAAGTGGATCCATTCTGAAATCATTCGGGATACGGACTTTTGGGAGTGGCAGCCTAGATTGAAGGATGACTCGCCGCTTATCAAACATGTCATATCTATCCGTGATAATATGCTCACCAAAGGCTCGAAGCAAGAGATTGCGGATCTTTTGACTCAATGGAGTGATGCGGAGGATACCAAAGCTGCATATGAGTGGTTCCAGCCAAGGGACGAATGACGCTTCTGGGCTAAATATATTTGGAAGGACTTCATCCCTCCGAAGTACTCTTTTATATGCTGGCTGGCTATAAGAGGGAGACTCTCTACCCGTGACCGTATCACATGGGATGACTCGGACGCTACTTGCGCTCTTTGCTCCGAGGAGGATGAAAATGCAGATCACCTTTTTTTCAAGTGCCCTCAGACTCAGAGGGTTTGGAGCAGCATTCGGGACTGGATTGGGTTTCATAGGTGCCCGATTACTATCAAAAGTGCTATCAAATGGCTTGCGAGAGACAGGAGGGCTTCGCGCATTGTGCATGCAGCTAAGGAAACTTGCACTTTTAGCCACGGTGTATTTTGTTTGGTTGGCTAGGAACACGGTGATTAAGGATGGCAAGAGGTTTGATGATAGGCGGATCCTCTTCCAAATCAAGATAGCCACTTATAGCATCCTTTATGTTAAGTTTCCCCCTGACCAAGTCGCTCAGCATGTGCCAGATATATAATGGCTTTACACCTTGGCTCGGCAGTGGCTAGCCGATGCTCACTAGGCCGGAAATTTTGATCCACGTAGTGCCGTCTCGGGTACTCTTTTTCCTTTTGGGATCCTTTTTTCCCATTAAGGGTTTTTGGTCTCAAAAGGTTTTAACGAGGCCCACTTCCTCATATAGATGGCACTGCGGTTGTACTTATGTAGATTGGATCCTGGGTTTTTATGCCCTTAGCTCTTAGTTCTTTGTAATGCCGAGCATGTTCGGATTTCTTTCCCTTGGGTATGCCCAAGATGTGATCATGTAAATTTTGATTCATGAAATACATTTGATTTAATTATCCAAAAATAAAAGACTTTGTGTTGTGCAATGTTTCCACTTGCCAAGAGGGTACCTAGACCTAAACCTTGTATCTAAACCTCAACTCACCTCTACTAGCGAGTATAGCGGAGTAAGGATCGATCCCACACATTTGGAAATAACGTGTACACTTGTGATGACATCTTGGAAGGGTTTGTTTGCTTCCACGCTTTATGAGGTTGAGACTAACTAGGATGGACTGAATTGAAAATAGGATCTGTAACTAAACTGACCAGGAGGTCGGGTGTGACTCAAAACGCATCATGGCAGAAAATGGTAAGCGAGAGAATGTAAATGACTTAACTATTAGTGCCCCTGGAACAAAAAGCTACTAAATGAAACTTACTAAAAAATGGACTAGACAAAAGGTAAAAGCAACGGGAGACCATGATCGTAAACCTGTACACGGTTAAAAAAATGTCGGTTCTGAATCCTTGAACTTGAATCTGCCCGGCAAGGTGTTCGGTGGTTGCAGTTCCGGTTCAAAAAAACATCATTTCAGGCCACGGTTCGAAACCACCGGTTTTTACATAACAAAAAGAAATTCTATATATAAAAATAGAACCCACCTTCTACTAACATTTTCAATCAACTTTTTACTACATTTTTTAAAACTCGTGTTAGGTCAAAACTTCCCGTTGTATTTGTAGACGGAGGGAGTCTATGTGTTATTTTTTTTGTATTTGTAGACGGAGGGAGTCTATGTGTTATTTTTTTATAACCATACAAATTTTGTCAACAATGTCTTTTCAGTTGTCTTTGACTATTTCACTTGCACTCACATACACGTATTCTTAGACAAATTCTTTCTTGCTTTTAAATCAGAATTTTTTTCTTTAAATGCTTTTCTTTGATAATACTCCCACCATCCCTTAAATTTAGTCACATTTTTCTATTTCCGTCTATCCCACAAAATTTGTCACATTTCACTTTTTGTCATGTTTGTAGTAGATCTCATATTCCGCTAACTCATTCCAACTCACATTTTATTATAACATTAGTATATAAAAGTAGGATCCACTATGCACTAACTTTTTCAACTCACTTTTTGTTATATTTTTTAAAATCCGTGCCCGTTAAAGTGTGACAAAATTTGAGAGACGGAGGGAATAGTGACCTACACCTTTTTCAAATGATTTCTAAGTTTAGCAACCCCTAACCTTAATTACAAGTTATATTTGCCATGGCTTATTTAACCCCAGTTTATATGCATTCAACTCGACTATTTTACATACTTAGCTAACTAGTTAGCCCCAGTTACTTGTTTAACTTTTAAGTTCATGTTGACCTATTATTATCTTTTTATTAACAACTAGCCCTTTTTTAAAACTAAATCATTTTATTTCAGAAACTCAAAGATTTGCCTAAAGGTGAAAATTAAAAGCGGGTGGCCACTATATAGGTGAAAAAAAGGTCCACAATTGTTCTGCAGAGTTTCACGATGCGTAGGACTCGGAGTTATCGCAGCAGTCGTTAAGGTTGGTGTTATCAGTGTGCCTGATTTTGAGTATCGTACGAACTAGGCAATCAAACATCTGGCAGGGCCATGGTAACCCTCTTTATCCATGTTAAACAAGACAATCAAACGAACTCTAAATTAATAATAGATTATATTTTATTTATTACTTTCCTCGTCCCATTTTAGGAGTCCCATTTGAGTTTGACATGGATTTTAACAAATGTAAAGGAAAGTTGGTGAAAAAATATAGTGGAATGTGGGTCATACTTTTATATAATACTCCCTCCGTCCCTAAGAATATGCACTCGGGGTTCGACACGATTTTTAATGCAAAATTGGTAAAGTAAGAGAGAGAGAGAAAAAAAAAAGTAATTAAAGTATTGTTAGTGGAGAATGAGTCTCACCTCAATAGAGAGAAAAAGAGTTTTCAAAATCAGAAAGTGCATATTTTTGTGGAACGGACTAAAAAAGAAAGAGTGCATAGTCTTGTGGACAGAGAGAGTAGTTTTTTTAATAAAATGTGAATGGAAAAAAGTTAGTGGAATGTGGTGTCTATTACCACTTATGGAATATTTTAACCAGGATTCCTAAAGTGGAACACCTAAAAATGGTACATTGTAACTCCTAAAGAGAGACGGAGGGAATACTATGTATTTGCAACGATATAATGGTTTGCTAGTGGTCCCACCGGTGTCTGGTTGAATCATAATTCCTTAGCTTAGTTGATTCGATTTTTTTCAAATATTGTTTAATTATAACCATGTTAGTGAAGCCGTAAAATACTCTCTCTTGAGTCGTTTTTATTTTTGGCAAAAAACTTATCTTCTCTCATATTTTATTTTACCTCAGTCTATTTTAGTTTATTCAAATTTTTACTTTACTCTTTTCATTTTAATCTTTAATATATTAATTTTTAAAATTTTATGCAAAAAAAAAATGCATCATTACCTTTGGACTACCTTGATACTCCCTCCGTCCGCGAATAGGAGTCCCAGTTGAGTTGGGTGCGGGTTTTAAGAAAAATTTAAGTGTGTGATAGTGGAATGTGGGACCCATTTATATTATTATTTGCAATCAAAGTGGATTAAAATTAATTGCAGCTTCTAAATTAAGGGAAAAGTGGGGTCATTTTTTATACTCCCAAAATAAAATGTCTAACCGGAACTCCTAATGGCGGACGGATGAAAATAGCCAACCGGGACTCCTATTCACGGACGGAGGGAGTATATTTTTTAGGGATTGGTTAGTCATAGAATTTTGATTTAATGGAATGTTCAACACGTATGTGTGTAGTAGATGCAGTGATGAAATGGGTAGGAATAGGATGGGGTGAATGGCGACGTCTGCTTCATTCTGTTACATTCTTTTGTTGGGTAGCGTTGGCCGTTGAGGGGCCACATGCTTCGCTTGTGGTTGGAATTTTGCCTCAATCTTCTCTACTCTCAATTCCCCGACTCAATTACTCCCACACTCTCGCTCTCGCTACTCTCTACCTTCAATTTTCTCATTCATCTTCTCTCTCCCTCTCGATTTGCAAGGCCTTCCTCAGTAGGGCTTTTTTCTGTACTAAATTTTGCACTTTTTTCTATGAATGAACTTGATTTTGATTTTCTGTAGTATTTTTTATTTAATTGACGATTGTTTGAATTTTGAGAGCTACCTCTAAATTGCTAATTCGTGCAATTTCCATGGAAAATTGTTTATTTGTGTGCGTGTGTTCGTGTTTTGGAGATGCTTATGTTTGGGATATGAAATGGCTTGCTCTTTTGCTTAGAATTGTCATGTAAAAATATGAAATGGTTTGGGTAATTAAGGTATCAGTTTTACTGCTTCTGATGCTCTTTTTCAATAGGGAATGCATCTCTTTATGGAGTAATTGTGTAACTGAGCTCAATTTCATGTGTTTATAAAATGAATTCAGTGCTATACTTTTCAAGTGTGAGTATGCTAGAAACTGTTGATTTAGCTTATAACATCAACTTGATTTGTTAGTTATGTTTTTCAACAACTCAGATAGCTTCAATGAAATCTGTCCGGGATCCTAGCCTTAGCAAGACAGCCCCTTTTACTTGGTTAATAATTCATCATAGAGCAAAAGTGGTATTTAAAGTGTTTTAATTTGATTTGCTGAGCAACAAGAGGTTATGCTGTGGACATTTCAATATGATAGTCAATTTGATGCTTTATGTATTAGTTTCAGCAAGTACAATGAATGAACAAGCTTTGACCTAAATGAGAAGAAGTTTATCTGCATCAATGAACATCAATAGCCCTTAATACTTAATTTTGATATGTAATGCTTGTGCCCGTCTTCTCTTTCTACAGCCTACAAATTCTGGGGAATGCTCTAGCACGGGCTGTCCACACTCTGCATAGATCATTTATCCATCTCTTTCGTGTAAGCTAAGCCTCAACAGGAGCATTGAGTCTAATCCATGGCTAGAGTAAATGGTGTTGTATATTCATCTGCGAAATCACCGCAACACCCTAAGTATATCATAAACCAAGGAATAAACCATCACAGACAGGGAACAGGACATTTATCGCTGTCTAGCCTAAAATGCATTTCAAAGCGATTTTGGCCTTTAGGTCGAAAATTGGATGCATGTATCGAACCTCGAGGATTTTCTTTGGTATGCCAATCAACAGAAACGCAGGATACAGAAACAAAAGTGCGTGTCAGGCGCTACCGTGATGGTTCAGTTATATCCAGGTATACATTGCTTTGTTTGATAGTGATAAAATGACAACTGTGTAACACAATACGATCACCGATGGCCACCTTCTATTGGGATTTCAATATCTTGACTGAGCTTTTTCTGATATAATTATTTACATTTCAGCTGACTGGTTAGTTGAGCATATGTCTAGCAGCTATTTTATGGTTATATTATTAATTTTAGACAAATATCGTATGCAGTAATCTTTTAAAATTTTGGTCATTGGTGCTGAACGTCGATTTTGCAAGTTGCCACAGTTATGCACTTAATTTTTTTTAATAATCAGGATTGTGTCATAAGACGAGCTGTTCTAAAAGTTATTTTTGATAATTTATTCTTTTGTTGCGTAGATCTCGAAGTGGAGATGACCATCCCATAGAGACTGGCAAAACCATCTCGTCTAGTCAGGGATTAGCCGAAGCATGCAAATATGTCTCAAATGATGCAAAATTCATGAATGAAAGGGCTAGAAATGATATGATCCTTCTTTCACGGTATAATGACTGTCCAATTTTTCAGCACCAGGCCATTCTCTTTCTTTTTTGACGTAGTTTCTAGAAAAAATAAATGGTTCTACATAAGATTTCTTTTTAATGTTTCTGTTGATTCTATAGCTTCAGCATTTTCAAAAATTCAATCCAGATGAATAACCTTCATATCCGCTCTGTAATACCTCCTATTATTTTAAATTTAGGGGCATAATGAAGTTGGATGCTCGTGCACGACAAGACGTTGCCTTTCTTGGTTCAGAGTTCCTCAAACTTGATGGTAAGCATTTCTTTAATCTTCATTAAAAATCATTAATCTTTGTGAACACAACCATGAAACAACTTTTACAGATCCAACTACTTTAGTGAGTTTTGAAAAAGAGTCTAAAAGATGTTCATGCTGAACTCAATTAAGACTCATCACTAATAACTACTTTTGTTATTTGGTAGCACGTGCAAGGGAAGACACAGAGAAAATAGATCATGATGTAAAGAAAAGAGCTGAAAGGCTTCATCATGTAGCTACAGTAAGTATTATCCATTTCTTAACTGTTCCTAAAACATAAGTAAAGAAGATCTCTAATCAACCTCTTCTGATTACTACGTGCAGCTTCTAAAAAATATAGCTGAATCGAGATTGAAAAGTGCTGCTGACAAACACTGGAGTGATGGTGCATTAGAGGTCAGTATGGTGCTTTACGCTGTCTTGTAGAATTTTTTTTCAGTCAGAACATCTTCATCTTGAGTTGCACTGGTGTTTTGTAGTGAATTCTTATTTTTCCCTCTTTTATTAATTTGATTGCCATAGTGGTTTGAATGTCTTCTACTAAATGGCCAACATACTAAGAGGCTTTTGTCTGAAATAGCTTTTTATGCCCTTGTTCAGGCTGATTTGAAGCGAGCTGACTTTGCTGCCAAACGACGTGCTATGGAAGATTCTCTGATGGCATTGGAGGTATTGTTATCATAATCAGACAAGCTTGTTTGTTTTGCTAGATAGGATAAAAATTTTCTTAATATAATCATTTCAACGAGAGGTTTATTTATTAGTTTTCACAAATTCATTTGCCCTTCACAAGAAATATTTCTCCTTTCTTTGCATATTAATTATTTGGGGATTCAGATTTCTGTTTGTTGGAGTTGCAGTTTCTCAAAAACATTCATGGAATGATGGTGAGCAAAATGCAGAGATCGTAAGTTTCTTACAGCAATATGTATTCCTCATCGTTCAAGATATATGAATATTTCCTGACTAAAATTATATGATCCGAACAGGAAAAGAGATCCTACAGATGCTACTGAGGCCAGAAGACATGTAACGCTTGAAAAGAACGGGAAAACTCTTGAGTTTCTCCCAGGGGAGGTATCTACCGACCACATTGATGCCATTCAGGTTAGTGTAGACACGATCTGTACATAAAAATGATAGCACCCTATTAAAAACCTTTATTCTGAGCCTTTTTGTAACACAGGAAGCTTACGAGAGCATGGCTTCTGCACTCTCTGTAGCTGATGGAATTGACTATACAGACCCTGAAGAGGTCTAGATTCAGTTGAATACAAACATATTCAGTAGATTCCCAAATTCCCAATTCTTTTTCTCATATACTTATTCTCTGTTTGCAACAGTTGGAGTTGCTTGTGGCAGCTCTTATCGATCTCGATGCAATGGATGGCAAAAGCAGCGTATCTCTATTGGCAGAGTGCTCAAGCTCTCCTGATGTCAGCACTAGGTATCTGCTTCTGTTACCCTTCTTCTTCTTTGCTCCATATCTAGTTCATCAACAAGGAATAAACATCAATGTTGTGAACTTTAGGAGTCAGGCTTTCCCGTTGCCTCCACATACCTTTATGATCATTTTTTTCAATTTTTTGTATCATAATTGATCAGGAGAGCGCTAGCAAATGCATTATCAACAGCTCCATCAATGTGGACTCTAGGAAATGCTGGCATGGGAGCTCTGCAGGTAACAATTCCTAGTCACTCTCTTGAGACCAGTTTACCTCTGAAAATACGAAGCTTAACGCGCATTACATGCTTGCAGAGGCTGGCCGAAGATAGTAATCCTGCAATTGCGGAAGCTGCAACGAAAACCATGTTTGAATTGAAGAGACAGTGGGAAATAGAGGAAGGTGATAGCTGGAGGTTCATGATGAACCAAAATGCTCAAGCAGACAACAAAGATGCTGATGATACTGAATCTGATTAGGAATCCATATTTGTTTATAATCTCTAGACTATCATTGGGTCCTTTTTTTACTAATTTACCTGATGCTTATTCAAATCTTACTTTTGTATCATTATCTGTAAAATAAAGAGAATGAATTAATCCAAATTTAGTACATTCAAAGGATAATCTCCTTTAAAGTGACATTAAGTAGGTTGTAAGGATAAGGGCCATTTCTTTGCCTTGTTGTGCTCAACCAAGAAACGGGGTAAAACAGATCTGACTTTTAGAAACTGTGGGATATGTCGTTGCTTTAAGAACACAAGTAGGTGATTTTTATCGAGTTCATAATGGCATAAGCTAAAAACATGTTAAAAGACTGCACATAATGGAAAGTGCTAATATACTATTAATAAGGCATTATATTATTTCAGGTTAGTTTTCATCTTTTGGATATTTTTTGACGAAATGCTAAGTAGACTTGTCAAGTGGGTCGGGTCCAGTCGGATCGGGCTGTCAGGGTAGATACTCAAAAGCATGCTTTATGCTGCTTTGTACTATATAACTTAATTTCCAATTATTTATGAGAAGAAATTTATCTATCATGTGATTTTTCATTTTTTATTATTATTTTATTAATGGAACAGACATTGTAGACGGGTTGATAGATTCGTAGATACAAAAGATCTTTCAGTCGGCATCTTTTAGAAGTAGGTAATTGATAACGGAAAATGAGTTTTATATGGAAGAAAGTGTCTTGTTTTATTATTTTCGTATTAATTAATGCAAATAATGATAAATCTATATAATATAAAAAAATTAGAAAGTATAAATAATGTCAAATTTAATTATATATGAAGTACCCGAACTTATTAGGAAATTACATAAGAAGTTGCTTACAGAAATGTGACAGAAATCTTATGTCAACAATATAATGGAGTGACAAAAATACCTTTATAGGACCATGAGGGTGCTTTAGTCCGAACCCAAAACGTTAAGGACACTCTTTAAAGAATTCAAATCTCACATTACATATATTTTTTAATTCTTAATTTATAGTATATAATAATAATAATAATAATTAAAAAAACATATTAAATATTTTAGAAATTATTACTATATATATTTACATATTATTGGATGTATACACAACAATTTCAATACTACAAATAATAAATCATCATCATCATCATCATCATCATCATCATCATCATCATCATCATCATCATCATCATCATCATCATCATCATCATCATCATCATCATCATCATCATCATCATCATCATCATCATCATCATCATCATCATCATCATCATCATCGTATTGGTTACTTTTGCTAATATATTTATTGCATATACATACCTAATTGGATCTATTTTATTTTTGTTATTATAATTTGGACATATACATAAAACTATAATAATAGTATTATATATTATATAAAAATTATGTACATAATAGTATTATATACTACCTCCGCCCTACTCAAAATGTTCATCTTTCTTTTTTAGTTTGTCTCACTTAATATGTCCATTTTTCATATTTGGAAACAAATTTATCTCCTCTCTCCTCATTAAAACACCTTACTATCTTTCCTCTTTACTATATTATATTAAATATTTTTTTCTAAAACTTTGTGCCACTCAAGATATAAGCATACTTTTCACTTTTTATATATTTATATACACATTGTATTTTTATATAAATTGAAAAAAAAAAGTAATACAGTAGTATATCGTAAAATGTTAGATGAATTCCTAAAGTATCAAAAAAATTTAGATAAAGTATGCCTTAAAGGAGTTCATGGGTAAAATGAGAAAAAATAAGTGGATAAAGACATATAATGTGATTAATGATTTTCTATACATACTATTCCTCCGTCTGCCATTATAGTCCATTTGATGGCACAAGTTTTAAAAAATGTTAAGAAAAATGGATGAAAAAAATTAGTGGAATATGAGTGTCATTTGAATACGAGTTAGTGGAACGTGGGATCATATTACCATTTATGGACTCCTATTAGCGGATGGACTAAAATGAAAAAACGAGACTCCTATTCACAGATAGAGGGAGTATTTGCCAAGTTGAAAGTTTGTGGAAAAAATAAGATTTTTAAAAATTTCATGATATTAGAGACCAATATTTAGGGACCAATGTCCCATAATCTAATGTAATTAAATAAAATTTAGTGTTTTCTTTTATTGTACCAACATATTTATTTTGTTGATATATTCGTGTATTTGTATTGATACACTTATATAATTATGTTATGATTTTTAATATACTTGTATAATTGTATTGATATAGTAAATGTGTTTGAGATATAAGTGTTCAAACTTGTAATATGCACCAAGTACAATATCTTATCAGGTATGTTACCTAAATCTAGTTATTATTTGATCACATTCATATATAACCTTTTCTATTTTATCTAGTTATTATTTGATCACATTCATATATAATCTTTTCTATTTTATTTACTATTTTTCATAGTATATAGTATGATTTTGAAAAGACTACGTAGTGATATTGTTTCTCATTATAGTTGGTTAATTGATAATGTGAAATTAGTTCAAAAAAATAATATAATATATGCATATATTATATATTATAATGTCGTTCAGTTTGTTAAATAAAATAATAATATAATATGATATGAGATAAATCACAATATAATACATCTAAGATTAAATTAATTATAAGAGTATAATGAAATGATTAATCATGACATACAACTTAATCTTAATACTATGGAGGTGAGCCAATATACGTTATCACCGAATAATTTTTTTTGAAAATACAATCAAACACCAAATAAAATTAATTACGGAGTACGATTTTTAACACGACGAATTAACTTCGAAAACTTTTGAGTGACAAGATAATAAGAAAAATAAAGCCCATATATATACTTATAAAATTATACTCCTCGTTTGACGAAAAATTCCTATTGCATCGTACCTTACTTTTATTTCTACCTCTCAAACCCTAGCTCCTCTTCATAAACTCCCCTAGATTGCACTGCATATTGTTTTGTAAATTCACAACTCGCCCTCAGATTTCTCTCTATTTGTGTTCAATTGCGTGTGTTTTTTCCCTGAGGATCTTGTAATACCGAAAGATCGAAGGATTTCTTCGCGTTCCTGTCTTCTACAAGCTGATTATAGGTATTTTTTTTCCTGATTTTGCGGTTTACTCTATCGACATGCTTTTATATGTTGGTATTAACTACTTGTGCTGATTTGACGTTGAGGTGTTGAAATATCAAATATTAAATCCCTTTTCCCATATTGGAATCTATTTTTACTCTAAATTTACGTTTTAATTTATGCAATATGTATTCTTCTCGTTATTCTCCAATTATTTAACCTAAAAATCTGTTCTTATTTCGTTGCCAATCGATGATATATTTGGATTTTATGCTTGATTCTTCGTGTGTTGACTTTGACTTAGTTAATTAGACTCCCTCTGTCCCCTAAAAATATGAATTTTTGAAATGACACCGATTTTAATGCAAAATTGGGAAAGTAGGAGAATTATAGAAAGAATAGTGTGTTAGTGGAAAATGTATCCCACCTCATTAGATTGAAACAAATTTTCTTAAATAGAAAGTTTATAATTTTAGGGGATGTAAGGAGTAATATTTAGCTTGTTCTAGCTGATTATTACTTATATCAATTCATAGTCTTATGTGAGTTACTTTTCGTGTTTGGGAATCATGCTGATTAGTTGTTCCTTTGCCTTTCTCTTGTTTTGCAGTTGTCATATAATTTCAAAAAGACTTGAAATCTTTGTTGTCTATGGCCTCTTTGGATATGTCCTTGGACGATATGATTAAGAGTAGAAAAAATACTGTTAAAGGTGGCAGAGGGCAAGGCAGGCCTCGCCGTGGTCGAGGAGGACCTGGAGGGTCATCCCGAGGCGGAAGGCCTCCATTTGGCGCTCCTCGCAGAAATCCCCTTGGAGTGAATGCTCGACCTTCAGCCTACACTATTGCCAAGGCAAGCTCAATGTCTTATGCATTACATAGACAAATCTGCTATGCTGTATTACCTCATTGAAGGTTCTCTAGTTTTATAAATTCAAATTTGAGAGGTTTGGACATATTTTGATCGTGGGGAGATGCCCACAACTATTCAGAAGGAAACAGCAGTCATATTGTAGAGAATGCTCTAAGTTCATGATGGTTCTGTTCTTATGGGATTTTGTCAAGCACTCTGCAAGGATGTTTGTGAAAAGTGAGAGATTTGTTGGAAGTCTACTTGTCATCTTATGCAGAGGAGCATTGTAGGTGATAGCTTAAGATCTTTCGCCAAATTAAAATCCTAATATTTTGAGGCTTCGACTTTCTGCTCTAACTGTTAAATCAATATCTCTCTAGTTTGTATTGCCAATCATAAGAGGGGAATTTGTGAAGGATATCTGCTGCTCTGTGATGGATGCCATTACCATACTGTGGAACTCGTGGGGCGAGATTTCTGTTGTGTCACAGTTCATAGAATCTTGCAAATGTGGTTTTCCTTTACCGAACTTGAGAACTGGAGCTCTCACCTTTGTATGGCACTGACATGGTGTGGGTCAAATCTTCATCCCCATATTGACTAATTTACATATCTCAATTTTCAATGGACTTAGATAACCAATCTTTTTTAAGCATTTCCATGTGACTCCTTCCTGGATCTTTGATGATATCTCCTTTATCTACAAGAGCGATAAAATATAATTTTCTTGTCATATGCTGACAATCGCTTTTCCCAATTCGAATATGTTTTGGTTTGCTTGCATCAGTCGTTCCGCAGAACCAAGAACTTGCCATGGCAGAGTGGTCTGCTTGAAGAAAGTCTTAAGGCAGCTGGGCTGTCGGGATTGGAAGCTGGTACAAAGTTATTTATTTCGAACTTGGACGCTGGGGTTTCCAATGAAGATATTAGGGTATAACTTTTGTGTGCCATTTGACAATTTTTATATCTTTGAGTGGTCTCTTTTGGAAAATTGCTGAAGAAGAGTTACACACAGGAGCTGTTTTCTGAGATCGGAGAGTTGATTCGGTATGCCATTCATTTCGACAAAAATGGGCGCCCAAGTGTAAGTTTATATTTTCTTTTGATATATTCTCAATAGTTATGTGAATAATATTTTATAGATCTTTTTAATGGCTACATAGGTTTATATCATCATTTATATTTGTTTCCCCTAGCTTAGGATGCCATTTTGTATTATGTATTTTATTTCTCTGAAATGTCGGGTTGAGTTGATATGTTTTGCAAACTGCCCCTAATCAGACTCATTGGGATGTACTATTAGTTTAGTAGTGCTTTCTCTTTACTTGATTACAGGCGCTTTTCCTCCCAATTATTAATTCCATTAATTGTTTAGCAGGGTTCAGCTGAAGTTGTTTTTGCACGACGGAGTGATGCATTTCAAGCACTTAAACGTTACAACAATGTCCAATTGGATGGAAGGCCTATGAAGATAGAGATAGTTGGTTCTAATGCAGAGATCCCATTGTCGGCTCGTGTTAATGTAGTGGGAGGAGCAAATGGCAAGAAAAGGACAGTTGTCATGGCGTATGTGACCAAAACCTTTTAAAAACATGTCCTTCCATGTTATCTTCTTTGAGAGTTTTTTTGAGTTTCCTAACCCGGTTCTTGCTGTTTTCTTAGGTCTGGACATGGTCGTTCAAGAGGTGGTTTTGCACCGGCAAGTCGTGGTTCTGGGTAAGCTTCTGTTTTCTTGGTTCTTGCATTATGAGATGTTTCCATTTGTGTTCTTAAAGGATTAATTTGAATAAAATCTGAATGAATTCTAGACAAAGAGGTCGTGGAGGTTCTGTTACTGGACGCGGAGGTGCAGGTCGTGGCGGTGGACGTGGTCGTGGTAGAGGCCGTGGTCGTGGAGGTGCACAGTGGAGAAAGAAGGTTGACAAATCTGCTGATGATCTTGACAAGGAACTCGACAGTTATCACGCAGAGGCAATGCAAACCTAGAGACGGGCTCGAGCTATTCACTTGTTAAGATGTTAGCTGTACAATCTGGGTGTGCTTACAACTGCTGAAGTGTTTATCTTTTCATAATGCTTTGGATGATATTGCTTTCAGTAGCTGGATGATGGTATTACTGTTATCTTAATAGTAAAGTAGTCCTTGGCTTTTTATAATACTATAAAATATGTTTGTATGTTTATTCGGAAGCAGCCGCCAGAATGTGAATTATGCTGTATGCAAAATTTTGTCTTTGCAGTTTATTAATCAGAAATTTTAAAGCGAGTTTAAAAATCTCATACCATTGCAAAGTTTTGACTTTTGTATGTAATGTGGTCTAGGGTTGGCAAATTGTACGTGTTAGGTCGTTATATGGTCAATTTGTTAATGACCCGACCTAATAAGGATAAACACGAATATGACCTGTCAAGAAAATTCTAAACCAGAATATGAACTCGACCTGCTATCCTTAAACCTGAAACCCGACACGAACATATTAACGACGCGAACCACCTTGAGTCAGCATGATGCGATAAGTAATTTAAGTATTAACAACATCATCTTCAGAAATCAAAATTCACATTACGCTACTGCTGGACATACCTTAACTCAATTTCTAAATAATAAAATGTAATATTATAATATTATTTCTTAATAAGTAACCCGAACACGACACGAAATTTTCGTGTTCTTAACATGATAACCCAATAAGGGCACGAACCCAATAAGCTTTGATCCAAACCCATTAATTTCGTGCAGATTTGTGTCGGGTTATAGTATCATGCCAAAATTGCCGGCCCTAGTATAGTCAATGGCTTAGTGTATGAGATCAAAGGTCACGTGCCAAAAGTAAAAATTGTGTTTTTGCATTGAATAATCTTCACGTTTGCTTACAAACTGAACAAACGGAAGTACAATACAACAATCCCCGATGAAGAAAGAATGCTATGAAATCTCAATAGAATGTTTGCAAAATTTACAGCTGAACAAACCAAAAGGAGAAAAATGCATGTTTTGCAAGATTTACAGCTGAAAAACGATAGTATAATACAACAATTCCTGTGCATGAAAGAATGGTAAGAAATACTATGTAACATAAAGCGGCAACTATGCTCAGTGTGATCACCTTCCTGTTGTTGATCCAGAGCCACTTGCCGAGGCAGAACCGTCCCTCTTGAGCAACAGCTTCCCAGACTCGCTTTTATGGAAGAGTTTCTCAACCGCTTCATTCCAATTGTTCCTAGCGTTCTTACAAAATGATTTATCTGTTTGTTCTTCCGGCCCAGTGTCATCTTCACGAGGCTCTTTGCCTGTTGAAGATCCCTCCTCTGGGGGTTCTTCTTCAGCAGACGTCACCGCGTGAGGTATATTTAGACTGACAGCTCGCTCTAATGCATCCTTATGTTCTTTCTCCAATGTCAGAATACGCTCGAACTTCTGCACTTTAGGTGGGGTTGTTATGGTCTCTGCATCCTGCTCCCTTAAATTCTGCATATACAAGAATATGGTGATAATTTGGCGAATACTATAATCCATATTTCTAAAATTGAGGTAGGGCTTGGAGCTGCAATAAGTAGAGATCCATTCGTTGTGCTCGACTGCTCGACAGCCTAAAGTTATTAAGACAGATGCATCCAGATGTTTCAAGATCGAGAGCACCACCCACATACAAGGCAATATAGAAGCAAAAAGGAAAGAGAATGATGGAACTAGCTTTACTTACTCCCAAGGCCTTTTCTGCCTCTCGTTCTATCCAGATAATAGCATGATCAGATGTAGCATTGCACGACAACACAATATGCTCGAATCTGCCATCAACAGGAATAGCGGTCCTGACCTCTGGTGGAAATCTCCCACATCTGTACCGAGCAGTGTTTTCAGTTTCAGAGTGATAATCGAGAGAATGTAGGTTGATGCCTCTTAACGAAAGCACTCAACCTGATCGCATAACGGTGAGGGAAAACCCCGGTATATTATAAATCATAAAGCACAAGTTTTTTCAGAAATCATTCTTCCTTGCATATCAAAAAATGCGGAGCAGATTATGAGTACTATTGTAAACTGCATAGATGATTTGTGCTCCATTACTTAAAAGCAGGGCTAAAGTTGCTAATTTACCGGCAAAATTTCCTCTCGACAATATGATATATACGGCCAGGCGCATATAGTCTTCTTGGATCCCTGAGCTTTCTACCTTCAGGTATGAATGTATCCCTCAGACAGACCAGAAACAATAAGCAGGGCAAACTGTCACAAAGCATCAGGACCACGACGATTCAAACGATATCTCGAATGTACTTATCATCTAAAAGGTAAACCGAGACTGTAAAGCACCAGTTGTAATCTTTTCATAGCTTACCAGAAAATAGACTTGAAGATATCCTCCAATGGTGTGGGTGTTCTAGGCAAGAAATCATCCTAAACAGCAAACAACATAGAAGCTCTTTTCAACAGTGAGAAATGATACTGAGAAGTTAATGAAGAAGCACAAATCCAATAACAAGTTTTTCTCCATTTGAAGAAAAAGCATTCCAATTTCCCACTCATTGATTCAATACAGCCTAAACTAAGCCCTAATTTAGGCAATTCAATACAGCCTAAACTAAGCCCTCAGTTCATTCAATACAGCCTAAGCTAAGCCTTAATTTAGGCAATTGAATCAGAAAGCAAAATTGAGGCAATCACCTGCAAAATAACAGAGTTGATAACATCGGCATACTTGACGGCCAAATTGAGCGACATACACCTCGCCGGCGCCACCGCATAACACTTGACCAAGCTCCTCGGAATCCCCCCCAATTGATCCCCGTGATTGACTACAATCACAGTCAACAAAGCGGCAACACCTGAGCCCAACGAATGCCCCGTGAAAACCATCTTATAGCACCTCCCACTCTCCTCCCAGAGGCGCCGCAGCGTCTCCGATTCGGCGTTGAGCAGCCACGTGGCGGATTTGAGGAGGCCGCAGTGCACGTAACCGCCGTCGAACATCTGCTGCCCCAGCCGATTGTCGAGCAGCAGCTTGTAATCGCTCTCGCTGAGGAGATTGAGGCCGCGGATGGCCATGACGATCTCGCGATTTTCGTGATCGGCGTAGATCAGGTAGGGCGGGGCGTGGCCGAGCGTGTGGTCGTAGGCAACGCGCTTGACGACCCAATCGGGGTTGAGGCGGTAGCCGCCGGCGGGGGCGTACTTGGGGGAGAGCAAATCGGGCTCGTAGACGGCGAGGATGAGGCGGCAGAGGCGGGGGACGGAGGCGAACTCGTCGGAGGTGGCGGTGGCCCAGCTCTCGCTGTCGTAGGAACCGATGTAGGTGCAGCGCTTCCATGCCCAGCGGAGGCAGCCCAAAACGACGACGCATTCGACGCCGCAAGCTACAGACATTTCATTTTGATGGAAGAGTAGTCGTTGTGGTGGTGAAGATAAGTAGAGAGAGCGGAAGAAGCTTCCCGTTTGTGGAGCTGTAAAGCTAATCACTCTTTCTTTCTGTTTCGGATTAAGAGAGTAAACAACTTAATTAACAAGCTAAATTGCGTATTCAAATATGATTTTGTTAACAACAACTGTGATTCCTTTATATTCTTTATTTTCGTTCATTTACTTCAACTTCAGGTGAAAAAGTTTGATTTTCTTTTGCTTTTTGCCTACCGACAATTTTATACTACTATATATAATTAATTTTAAATGCCGTGCGAAAAAAAAGAGATTATTATAATAGAATATTTCAGATTATATGAAATTTGAATTCTGACTTAAAATCTAAATTCCTGTAATGATCATCACAAAGTAAAAAATGACATTAAACATGTTCGCTTTTCCTCATGGGAAATGAAAAGAAATAAAACTAGACAGAATGATGGCAGTCAAGATATGAGTTTTATCCGATGCAATTCATGTCTAGTTTTATCCAAGATATGAGTCGGGTCCACAATCCACATGAATTGCCTCCGCCGTTGTTGTTGTAGTTGCTGGAGAATTTGGAGGTTATTTCGGTGTTGGCGGCGACAACATTGGTGGCTAGGGGGTGGTGGGTTTTGGGAGTGAGAGAGAGAGAGATGGAGATGAGAAGTAGGGGTGAGATAAAGGACATGAAAGGAGAATTTGCCTCCAATTCTAGATCCATCTTTCAATATAGAAATGCTAAATCACCTCTTTCGGCATAATTCAATTCTTGACATTTATTGAAGAACAGTGTGGGTCATCACCATATTCGAGGCCCTCCATAAATGAAGCACACACTAAACCCTTTAATGGCCCGATTTGAGGCTAAATCTGTTCATTTATGACTAATTGATCACGCCCTAAGTGTACTCCTATGATGACTTCTCTTTTTATATGGCTAAATCTGATGAGGCTTAATAATGAAAAGTCTTTTCTAATTTATGGCAAAATCATTTAATAGAGATAACATCATTGACTATCATATCAGTTTTAAATAGCAGATGCCTATTATTTATAAGGTTGTGTAGATCTTCATTTATTATTTAAACTTGTCGTAATCGAAGAAAAATGAACATGAAATATTATGGACAATTTGTGACCCAAATTCTTGTCTCAACGACACATGTAAATTATATAATAGAAGGGAGTTTCGACAAGTTGGCCAACAATTTAAAGAGAAATGATGAAACTAGTCTTCTGATTTCGAACTACTTGGTTAAAAATGGGTAGGACTAGTTGTCTCCACAACTCAGTATAAAAATTCTACGGCATACAATTGCTATTTCCAGCAAACAAAGGATGGCGGCGGCGGCGATGATTGTTGGTGCAGCCATGGTGATGGCATTGGTAGCGTCGGCAGCAGGGGCTCCATTAGTGACATTCGTGTTTGGGGACTCGTTGACGGAAGTAGGGAACAACAATTACTTGCAACTCTCCCTCGCCAGATCCGACTACCCTCACTACGGCATCGACTTTGATGCCGCCAAACCCACCGGAAGATTCACCAATGGAAGGACTATTGGTGACATTATTTGTAAGTACTTTACCAGTTTATTAGGATAGATAACTCATCTATCTTGATGATTTATTAATAAAAATGACTTAAAATGTAAATATGATCTTATAATGTTTAGTTTATTTATCTTTCCTACCAAACTGCTCATTTTCTGATGAAAATTGTACATCAGCTGCCAAGCTTGGGATTCCGCCACCACCTCCGTATCTCTCCTTGTCACCAACGGACGATGCCATCTTCAGAGGCGTAAACTACGCCTCTGGTGGAGCTGGCATCCTTAATGACACCGGCCTCTACTTTGTACGCCATTGGCATTCTATTTTTTTCTTCTTTTGCTATTCACATGCTAACCAACCGGTTTAACGACAGATAGAAAGGCTGTCGTTGGACGATCAAATAGACAAGTTTGAGAGGACGAAGCGGTGGATGAGGGCGAAAATAGGAGACGAGGCAGCCAACAAACTATGCAACGAAGCAGTCTACTTCATTGGAATAGGCAGCAACGACTACGTCAACAATTTTCTACAACCATTCCTCGCAGACGGCCAGCAGTTCACTCATGACGAGTTTCTCGAGCTCCTCGTCTCAACCTTAGCCGAACAACTCATGGTAACTATAGTGCATACCAAATATTAACCTCGAATTTAAAAATTTGAGCTTTCATGATCATCTAAATATCGCAACGCGACAGAGGCTTTACCAATTAAGCGCACGGAAGATGATATTCCACGGACTAGGGCCACTAGGGTGCATCCCATCGCAGAGAATGAAATCCAGCCACGGCCAATGCCTAAACCAAGTCAATGTATGGGTCCAGCGCTTCAACGCCAAAGTGAAGCAACTCATCACCACTCTCAACTCACACCTTCCTTCCTCCAAAATGATATTTGCAGATACTTATCAACCGGTGCTACATCTTATCGACAACCCCTCAGCATACGGTACCTAATCTCGACCACTCATTTCGTTCATTTCGTTTCGATTTCACACTTTGATCAGATTGATTATGATATTGATGATGATGAGATGTAGGTTTTAAGGTATCAAACACATCATGCTGCAAAGTAGAGGCCAAGCTAGGAGGGTTGTGTTTGCCAAACTCCAAATTATGCGACAACCGAAATGACTATGTTTTCTGGGATGCATTTCATCCATCGGATGCAGCTAATGTTGTCCTAGCCAACCACTTCTTTAACATTATGTTTCCAAACACCACGCATTAACTAAATCACTTCTCATTTACGTACAAATACGACCAGACATATTTTACTCTCTATTTTTATCCTTGTTGAAATTTTGTTTTATTTGTTTATAAATATCATTGATAAACCTTAATTTCAATCTCTAAAACTTTAGTGAGAAATACTTCCCCCGTCCAATAAGAATATACTCCCTCCCTCCCACTTAAAATGAAACATTTGGAAATCGGCACGAGATTTTATGTAGTGTTGTTTTGTGAGTTGATGAGGAGAGAGTAAAGTAAGAGAGATGAAAAAGTAAAGATAGAGTTGTTTCCATTTTAGGAAACGTTTCATTTTTAATGGGACAAACAAAAAGGGAAAATGTTTCATTTTTAATAGGACAGAGGGAGTACATTTTTTGTTACAATTGATTAAATAAGAGAGAAGTAAAAAGAAAAAATAATGAAGTGTTGTTAGTGAAGAATGAGTCTTATCTCAGTAGAAAAAAAAAGTTTCCAAATGTTCTCGTGGAACGGACTAAAAGGAAAGAATGCATATTATTATGAGACGGAGGGAGTAATGTCAAACAATTACTAACTTCGTCCCAACTAAGTTGGATCACTTCTTTTTGAGACGGAGATTAAGGCCATCCGCAACGCTGTCTCTTATCCGTCTCTTAACCTCTCATCTCTTCACTATTCATGGGCCCCACTGTACTTTTCAGCTCATCTCTTAACTAAGAGACAACACCTGCATCCCTCCATCTCTTAACCATCTCTTAACTATTCATTCAATTTCATTTTTTATTTTTAATTCCAACAAATTCAATAATAAAAAACACACTTCACTATAAATAAAATAAAATTATAAATTAAATACCTAAAAAAATAAAAAAGACATAATTAAAAAACTAGAAATTACAAATTGCACGCTTAAAACTCAAATAAAAAATAATGGAGGCAAAGAAGCAGAAGAAGGAGTTCTCTAGTGACGATCATCTAACGGTTGCCAAATTTTGCCCAAATGTGCTCCATTAGATCCTCCTAGAGTTGGGCGTGGGCGGTAGAATCACGTGTCCTTGCCCGAATAGACAACCGCTCTTGCAAAGACGGATGCACTCCCGTTCGAGGCGGACTACTTGCGGTTGAGCTTCCCGGGGTTTTAGGGTCGAACCAATTTCCCGCCTCAGGTCCTTCGTTCAATCATGTTGTGCAAGATTATGCACGTATACATGATGTCGACCATATTCTCCATAAACCACTGTCGAGCCGGGGCTTTGATAATGTTCCATCGAGCTTGGAGAACCCCGAACGCTCTCTCCACATCCTTGCGAGCAGACTCTTGCTTTTGCGCAAAAAGAGACTGTTTTTTGTCCGCAGGCCTGTTGAACGTCTTCACGAAGGTTGGCCACTTCGGATAGATGTCGTCGGCAAGATAGTACCCCATTTTATACTGGCGATTGTTAGCGATGAAGTTGATGGCCGGCGCTTTACCATTCAGAACTTCAGCGAAGAGGTCGGAGTTGTTGAGCACGTTGACGTCGTTGTTCGAGCCGGGACCCCGAAATACGCATGCCAAATCCATAGCCGGTAGTCGGCGACGGCCTCGAGTATAACGGTGGGGTGGGTGCCTTTGTGGCCGCTCGTGTATGACCCCCTCAACGCCACAGGGCAATTCTTCCATTGCCAATGCATGCAATCGACACTCCCGAGCATCCCGGGGAATCCGTGCACTTGTTCGTGAAGACGGAGCAGAAACTGACAATCTGCGGTGAAGGTTGCCCGGACGCCTTTGCAGAAGTTCAACAAACAAAGTCGCCCAGTGGATTCTCCGACGTGCAGGTATTCGTCGAACGCATCCGCCGTTTGTCCGGTAGCAAGCTGACGGATCGTCGCAGTACATTTCTGGAGCGTCGTGTGGCTAGGACGGCCAACAGCGTCGAACCCTTCTCTGAAGAACTCTTCTCGTGCCGCCAATGTACTCGCGATATGCAAAAATAGCGGGCGTGACATACGGAAACGGTGACGGAAGTAGATATCTCCCCACACCGGGTTCGGACTGAAGTAATCACATTCCAACCTTGCGGCGGCTTCCTCCCGGTTACGATGGATGTATGTCCGGCGTCGCCTAGGAGGCGCAGCGGCTTCCTCCTCCCAACGTCGATCTTCTTCTAGCGATTCTTCCATTATTCGACGCATTTGCTCAAATGGATCCATAATTGATTAAATTTGGGAGAAGAAAAAAATAAAGGAATGATTTTATAGAAGTGATTGGAGAGGAAAGAAAGAGAGGTGAGAGAATAGATGTGTGTTTGTGTGTAAAATGGAGAATGGAGAAGAGTATATATAGAATATAAAAAAAAAATTAAAATTAAAAATATGACCGTTGAACGGTCATATTACCGTTTTTTTTTTAAAAAATTTTTTCAAAAAATCTGATTTAAAAAAAAAATGAATTATGACGTCATAAATCCGACGCCCACTCGCGGGTCGGCGAGTGGGCGTCACGCCAGCCGCCCGCGTGCGTGTCTCGCCAGCTCGAGGCTGGCCTCGCCGGGACGCGTCGGGCGTCGAGACGAGACGAGAGCCGCAACGTTGTCTCGATGTCGTCTCGTCTCGTCGAGACGAGACCGAGACGCAATTGCGCAGCGTTGCGGATGCTCTAAGAAATTTTGTTGAACTAGTATTAACACCTGTGCTATGCACATGACAAAATATTTTTAAATAATAAAGAAATATTAACTTAAAATAAAAAATAAAGAGTAAATAACTATAAAAATATATTTAGAGATAAGAAAGAATTAAAATAAGTATTTGTAATATTATAAACAACAACAAAAAAAATATTTGTACTTCTCTCAACCCGCTCTCAATAAAACATTTCGTATTTTAGCACATGATTGTAAACTATTTTAATATTTGATATGAGTGTAGGAGTATAAATTAAAAGAAATAACAAAAGAGGAGATATGTGGATGAAATAGAATAAGACATACAAATAAAGAAAAATGTAATACTACTATTTACAAAAGAAAAAAAAAAGCAAACTATTTGAACGAATAAATAGCTCACCAGTTTCGATTAACAAAACATTAGTATTCATAAATGCAAACAAAAACATAAGTAAAACAATAACAAACCAGTAGTTCATAAGTTTTGAAATTGCAATATAATTGTTTATAACTAAAAATATATTTTTAAATAATGAAGAAAAATTATAAAGTAAATAAATTAAAGAAAAAGGATAATAAAAATATAATGAGATTTATGATTAAGAATATGTGCTAATTACATTAAGAATTCATAACATTATAAATAATTAATAACATCATAAACAATAATAAAAAGAAAACTATACTCCTCCCAACCCAGTCTAAATGAAACTATACTCCTCCCAATCTCTCTTCTCTCTTTATCTTCCCAATCGGAGCTGCTACTCGCCGCCGCTCCTTCTGCCCCGATTCACCGCCGCTCCTCCCGCCTGAATCTCCGCCAGCCCCACCGCTCCCTCCGCCCCGACTCGCCACCGCCCTTTCCGCCTGACTCGCCGCCCGCTCCACCGCTCCCTCTGCCCCGACTCGCCGTCGTTCCTTCCGCCCGACCCGCCGCTCCACTGCCCTGCATCGACGGTTCTTCCGCCATTGTGGTATATCTCTCTCGGTTTCACGCCCCACCCCAGTTGTTGCCACCCGGCCCGACAGCAACTCCATTCGGTGGCTGTCGTCACCCTCTGTTCTTTCATGCCAGTGTTGCTGATACGCTCGGATTTTGCACGATTTTCAGGCCATTATTTGGTACGTTTTGAGTATCAAAGTTGCATTACATGTTATTTGCATATTTTATCCATTTTGGTATTTTGACGTGTTTTGTGAGAAATGTGCAAAATAGAGCAGAAAAATGGCATAAAAGGGTGAATTTCCAGAAGCAAGAGCTTAAGGACGCCCAGCAGGCCGCTGGAACAAGTGCAACGGTTGCTGCAAGGATTCCAGAGGGCTCTGACTCTCTCCAGCGGTCGCTAGACCCTTGCCAGCGACCGCTGGGAAAACGCGGCGCGCGACAGCTATGTTCAAACTCAATTTTCCGGTGATCCTTAAGTCTGGTTAGGGCGTTCTATACACCATTCTCTTCGTCTTGAAAAGAGCTTCGAGATGGTACCAAGATTACCTCAATCGGAGTTCTGTGAAGAGAGTTATGACCGTTCTATAAAAGTCGCGCAGAGTTGTCAACTGCAGCCTAGGCGGAAATTTAAAGAAGGAAATAAGATATTACCTTGTGAAGCCAAATCTTTTCCTTCTACTATGGGGCACGAAAATTCCATCTTTCCTAATGCTTGGAGGAAACTTATTGCCAAATTTAAATCCTTCTGAAACCTTTATATACCTCATAACCTCATTCATAGAATTCACCATTCCATAGCCCCAGAAAGGGGAGCTTTCATAGCTCCTCCTCCAACCCTAATCTTTCATTCTTCATCTTTTTGCCATTTAATTCTATAGCATAAATTTGAGAGTTTTTCATTGTGCAAGGGGTTAAAGAAGGAATTAAAAGAAGATCAAGACTACAAGGATTCAACCTTTGAGTTTTATTTGCTTTAGTTCTTATTTTCTTTATAACTTCCCTACAATCTATGTTTTTAGCTTATTCTTTCATGTGTAACTAAATTCATAGGACTTTAGGGATGTGTTAGTAACTCTTATTGGTTTATACAATTCCTTTTTCTATTTAATATCCATTTTGTTTCTGCTGGGGTTTGGTGCTCCTTGCACAGCGAAAGACTTGTACAAAACAAATAAATCAGACACGAATCTATTTAACCGATTATGCGATTAATTAATTCACATGTTAAACAGATAATTGCATGCTAGAACGCAAATAATTCATGCTCAAAGAAAGTAAATCCTAAAACATGAATTCTACTGTTCAGAGTTACCGATTTGATTCTCCAAAGAATCGTCGATTGCTCGCGCCTTCTCCACGTGATGATCTTCGATACTAGACCACGGATCTTCTCTCTGGTTCCCGAGCTGTATCTCGATATCAGGGTGGGCTGATCTTATCAAAATACTAGGACTCGAATAAAGAAGACACAAAATTCTCACGGAGGAGAGCTGAAAATTTCGACTCCTTCTGTAGAGAGAGGAGATCGAAAATTTCAAATAAAATTAAATTATGTGTATGTCTTTCCTTTATTCTCCTATTTATATTAAGTTTCTTTTGGGCCCAGACATGGATCTATGGAAGGTTTTGGATATGGGCTCCCCTAATTAGAGTTTTACTAATTAAATTGAACCCACAATTTAATACAAGCTTATATTGGAATATTACGAGCAGCCACTACAGAAGTAATATTGAACTCTCCCCATCCAAATCCGAAATTACAAGTAATCCGGGTTTCCACTTTGTTTATTATTTATTTCTCGCGTTTAAGATATAAATGTCCATTAATTAATTAATCTCTGCTATGGACTTAATTAATTAACATCTTATTAATTCCAAAAGTGGACTTAGCAAGAAACATTTATTTATTATTCATAGAGCGATAAAACTCCAACTGGCCAGTTTTCTGAATAATAAAACCTTGTTCGAGCTCCTCTTGAGGACATTATCAAACGAGACTCACATCGCGCACGTTTCAACATAATAGCAATCCTAGCACCGCTAGATATTAATCACCACTACCCAATATATCAGGATTATTGGGTTGCGAAAAACCCGCACCATTTGATAAGTCAAAGTAGTGCATAATCAATACCGTATGCTCAATGCTAACATATGTAGATTAAGAAATAGTATTTTATCAAGACCTAGTCTTTCAGTAGATAGCATAAAGACACGTCTTGCTGTTAGATCCGTTCAGTGCTATACCACACCAATGTCATCTTATTTCAGTAAGGCTTAGAAATATGCGGACTGACATTGCAACCTTTCACGACAGGTAGCCAAAGCCTATCTAGGTTGTGAAATTCTTCTTTTTCTTTTGCAAAGCATTGCATAGATCTGACCGTGTTACCTTAAAGTGGACGACGCCCACAACCGGTCTACTAAGCAAAAGACTAAGACTTTGTTTACTTCTTATGCATTTAAATGTTTGTAAAACATCTTATAAATGCACAAGCAAACACAATGTAATAATAATAGTGATTCTATTCGTTTGAGACTGCTCGAATAATACTGAATCGGGTTAAAAGTGGATTGCAGAGTTTTACGTATACAAGCAAGATTCTATTCGCGCGAAACTTGCTCGAAACATGCTTTTCAGTATACCAAACCTAACAGTTTCTTCCTTAAGTTGTTCCGTAATACTGCATGTTTGAGTGACACATTCAATGCTGATTTAATATAACTTGCTACATAATCGTGAGAGGAGGTTGGCGAGTTAGATCCACTTAATAGACACTACAATTAGCTTCCCTTAAAACGACACTGTTAATTGAGAGTGAGGAAACTTAGAAGCTTTTAGGAGTTACAAATCTAGGATTGACAACCCTAGTGTTAGTAATCTACGCTTGTACCGAATTGGCATAACTAGTGTGACTCGGTCTATGGAAGTATAAACTGTGCTAGAGTATTTGTAGTTGGAATTTGTATAACCATAATTGTGAACGCACATGTAACACCCCACTTTTTCGAACCTTAATTTTCGAGACATAAAATATTTTTGCATTAAATGCTTTTAATGCTATAGAGTATGTGAATTAAATGATGAGTGATTTATTGCATGATTCTTAGTGACCTAATTGCGATATGGAGTTGAGTTTGAGTTGAATAGTCAAACTTGTTGATTATATGACGTGGCTATTGAATAGTCAATATTGTGGAAAATATGACGTGGTCGTTGAAAGGTCAATGTGTCGTGAAGATGAGGTGGAATTAAAAATGGTGGATTTTGTGACGTAAGTATGTGAATATTTTGATGCGGTGCGAAATAATATTGTAGTGATTTATTCCTAAGGGATGAGTGAGATTAAATAGGAGCATCATTATTTATTTGGAATTTTCGACCCTCGTGATTTATTGGAGAGGAATTCTATTTTTCGTGGATTTAATTATTCGCTTGGGGTATTTATCCAAATTAAATCCAAAGTTCGATTATTCCTTATTTCCTCTATGAAATTTTCAACCCCTATGCCAACACATGGAGATTTTCGAAAATCTCCTATTTATGAGAGAAAGAATTATTTTATTATATTATTTGATCCCTTATTTATCTTTTCCATGAATAAATTCAAATATCCTAGCATATCTTACCATATCTAAGAAGATCTTACCATATCCTAATTTAATTAGGAATTTAATTAAATCCCTTTTAGAAGGAGCTAAACTACACGCCTACTCCCTATTTAATTGGGAAGGGATTATTATTTTTATTCTGCTCCGTGATATTTTATTTTACTCCGTGAAATATCGAAATTAAATCATATGCTAATAAATAGCATAAAATTTCGAAACCCCCTTATTTCTCACCAATATTAATGCCATTCTCCTCCCATATCTACTCAAATCTTTTTATTTATTTAATTATGGTATTATATCTTGCACTCTATAAATAAGAGAGAAATCCTAACCCTAAAAATAAAAACACACGCCTCCCACTCTTGAAAATCACGCCTCCCCTCTCTCCCACTCTCTCTCAATTTTTCTTCTACTTTTCTCCAATATTTCTTCATCATTTGAGAAGAATTGAAATTGAAACTCAAGAATCTTTGAGAATCAAGGCTATTACTTTGTTTCTACCGTTCGTTCTATCAAGAAAAGGTATTTTTATATTAATCTTTCTTCATCTAACCGATTAATCGGTGTTCTTGAACCCTCATGCATATAGATTGAGTGAAAGGGGAAACAATTGATGAATATAGGATGTGTGTGTGTGTGTGGATCATGTGTGTGTGTGTGTGCCTCGGTGTGCGTGCATGTGTGTTGTGTGTGTGCGTGTGATGTGTGATGTGTGTTGTAAAACACTCATGCGTGACATGTTTTGACGTCAGATCGGGAGTTGTGGTGCGAATAGAAAGTGATATGATAATCATACCTTGATTTTTGGAGTGATAATATAAAACGAATCGATGGGAAAAAGGGAAACGTTAGGAACATGCATGAATTTGAGTAGATGATTGAGACTTACTTGTGTTACACATAAATTAAAGGTGATAACTCCCGCTCTCGGTGTGATAGCAAGAGGAAGAACGTACTTGTGATCTAAGGAATCGAGGTGGGCTTTATTCACTAAACTCATTTATTACCAAAATATTGATTACGGTGTAATAAGGGTGGATTAAAATGTTATTCCATGCCTGTGATTGTTTTGATTATGTTGTGTGTCTGATGCCTAGTTTGTGAGTCCGCTCCATTAGGCTATAGGGCTATAAAAACGAATGCGGCCCTAGGCTAGTGTACACAGTTGGGATCGGGAGCCGTCCTTGCTAGTCGGCCGGTCTCGTGGGCGAATAGCGTGGCCACACTTTCGTGGCACTATGGAATTGTTGATTGTTGAGAAAATGGGAGAAATTGTTTGACTGGCCAGTCTATGGAACTATTTTGTGATACTCGATGATATACTTTTTCTTAAATGCAAAAGTCGAGTTCACTATGGTAAGGATGGCATATCTACTAAAATGTTTTGGCATGAGTTCACTGAGTATTTTTAAAATACTCAGCCCTGCATGTGTTTTCCCTATGTGCAGGTTGAGCTGCGACGAGCGGTTGGCGGTGTTGAGCAAATAAATTGAATGATAATATGATCGTCTTGAAACATTGAGTGGGGTTGTGTCTTCATACATGACATCACTTTTCTCTTGGTTGCTTCCGCTGAACATGAAACTTAGTATCGTTGTTTTTGAACTATTTCCTTTTTATTAGAATATTGAGACGTAATGCGTTTTGGATTATATTATACCCTTTGCTTTGAGCATGATTTATGATAACTATTCATCATTGGTTTTTTTTGATTAAGCCGTTGTCTTATTGCTTTAATAGTTCATTAATTACTCTGATCAAATCTCTTTAAATGAAACCCTAGCCTACGTTCTTGTTGCATTTAAGTCCGCCTAGGTAGCAGTCGCCGTATTTATTATACCCAAAAATGTCGGGCTGTTACAGCGCATCCCTAGAATTCTCTTATCTCTCATATTTTATCTTTGTAATTTAATTGCAATTAGTTGTTTACTTTCTTTTAATTGTTTTTATTTTCAAATATCCAAAATTCTCTTATTTCTCTAGATAGTATTTGACGCTTAGTACATAATAGTCAGTTGCAATTATATTCCTGTGTTCGACAACCCGGTACTGACCTTTAGCTATACTAGATCTACCTTGTATACTTGCAGGTATTTTAATGCTAATAAAAAGTGCATCAGTTGCCCTTATTCCCAGTGAGATATCTTTCTCTTAATTTTTTTATGTTTTCAAAATTTGTAAAATAAACTCAATATTTTGGTGTTCGAATTCTCAGAAAAGGGTAGATCGAAAGATACTACCTTTGTTTGTCGCAGGAGAGGTCGCCGGTTTCCTGGCAGAATATCCCCAAGAGATTAGCACCGCAATCAGAAAATTAGTTTACATTAGTTCAAATGAATGAATAAATGAATTCTCAATCAATTCTACATCTATTTATCATTATTTGAAAACTTGTTTGTCCAATAATATTTGCCTCTTTGCTATCCAATGGTTACCATTTCTCTCAATGACTAAAAGGGTAAACAAAATAGCTTTACTTTTTCCCTCCTAAAAGGGCAAAATGTCTTTTTCATCAAACTGTCACTCCAGATTAGGATATATGAGTTAAATGATACTCCCTTTATCCCTGAAAATTTGCCACTTATTTCTATTTTCGCCCGTCCTTAAAAATTCGACAACTTTCACTTTTACCAATTTTGGTAGTGGAGCCCACATTCCATTAACTTTTTCAACTCACTTTCTATTGCATTTCTTAAAACCCGTGCCAATCAAATGATGACAAATTATTAGGGACGGAGGGAGTAACAAAATAACAGAAAAGAGGAAATTAGTAGGAGATATAAAACTGAGTAAAATAAGTTATGGAGTAAAGTAGAAACGATTAGATTTTCTTTTTTTTGTGAAAAAAATGAAATGACTCAACTTTGTTGGAACGTCTCAAAAAGGAATATGACTTAATTGGAATGGAGGGAGTATAACTCTTTCCTTTTCAGTCCGTCCTTGAAAAGTATGAACACTCTAATTTTGAAAATTCTTTTGTTTCTAAACTCAAAATAAATAATTTTTTTTTGAAAAATGAGATGAGTTTAAGTTCTCAGTTAAAGGCCACGGTTTTTCCACATGAGAAACTGATCATTGAGATCACCTATTACGTCTCCTACTACACACTCAAATATGCAAATATGAATGATAGATCCCGTCATCACTTATCATATTTGCGTATAGTACCAAGTGATTTCCCCTGGAAACCGATGGGTGATGATACCTCGAAGATTTTAACCCAAAGGACGAAGATATCATAAAAATCTGACCTCCCACTTTGATAAGATCAGATCCAATGTGAAAGGGCAGAAACTTCGTTGAAGCTAAAATCAAATCGAATGTGCAGACCTATCGGCCTCTCACTGCGAAAACTGGAGCTGCGTGTCCATATGTATCGATTATATGACATCTTATTGTAGATTCTCCATGATTTTGGTTTCGAATCAGAGTAACTGTTAAGTAAAACAAAAATAAAATCGTAAGAAATTGCATAAAAAATTCAGAAGCTGAAGAAATGTAGATTTACTAGAGCACTTAGCAACAACCGAGCATAAATTTCCTCATGTCACATCATTAGAGCTCAGCCATTCCCACAACCCAGCCCTCCCATTCATTTTATCAAATTTATTTTATTAAAAATCAGCAAATACGAAATTAAATGGCAAAAAAATGAGAAAGTTCAAACATATTTCGATTAAGAGTAAATGTCAAAAGTGGTTCTATACGTATAATGATTTTACGATTTTGGTCCAAAACTTTTTCTCTTAAATTATTTCGTCACTCACAATTGAAAACGGCCAGATTTAGTCTTTTTTGGACGGCCACTATCAAAAACCACTGGAATTCCACCCTGAAGCGCAAGTGCTCCTCATTCACCGAAGTAGACGGCTCCTCCCTTAGAAGAGATCCGTCAGCGCCGGCTTCGCCTTCGCCACCTATTTCGCCCTGCCTATTAAACTGATGCAACGGCAAGCAAGCGGGGGTGAATTCTGTACCCTTCAGCAAGGAATAAACAAGAGTGATGCAGGAGATGATTCGGGCGGAGGTGAGGAATTACATGGTTGGATTGGAGGAGCAGCGGAGGCGAATTGAACACCAGAAGCAGCAGCAGCAACATAAATTGATACGAACCTGGTGAGCATGTGTGGCGGAGGAGGAGGGTGGTGGAGTGGAAGGGGAAGAAGAGGGTGTTGAGATAAGGAGAGTAGAGAGTGTTGAAGAGTAGAGAGTCCAAATTTTGTGGGTGTAAATTTTATTCCTAAAAACATTTTGACTATTGTATCGGATGAAACATCTTAATATTTATAAAAATTTTCCCTTTTCTAAAAAAAAATCTCTTATATGATTTGTAAAAGACAAAACATAACATATTCTTCTTATGACTATTTCGATGACGAAAAAAATCGAGAAATGCCCGCAATTATCATCAGTGATAGATCTAAGTTTTTTCTTTTTCTTGGATATCCAATATAAAATCCTTGCTCCATCACTGTTGCCAAAGATATCTAGTTAAAGACTTTATTACATTTAAATATTGTTTTCATTGTTTTCAAACATTTTTTTTTCTTTCTTTACTGTTTTTTTTCGAAGTTGTTACTCCATTCGTCCACGATTAAATGTCTCATGTTTGATCGGCACAAATTTTAAGAAATTATTTGATATTATGTAGAAAATTGGTAAAAACAATTAGTGAAACGTGGACCTTACTCTAATATATTAGTTTTGTAATAAAATGTAAGTGAAATAAGTTAGTGAAATGGAGAGTCCACCTACCAAATAGAATAAAAATGAAATGAAACATTTAAAAGCATACGTATGAAAAAGAAAAATATGAGATATTTAGACGAGGGAGTATTTCCGCACACCATCCATCCTCTTATTTCATTTTATAATTTTTCTTTCTTATTTTTAATTTAATTTCTTTCTTCTCTCTTGCGAAGTTTCAAGTTTCAACACTGATGGACTTTTATCCCGTCCGTCAATGCCACAATAGATGTGATTGGAAAATCGCTAGGTAGATAGACTCGAATTCCGATAAACACGCCATAATTTCACATTTTCACACGATATACTGATTTGAAATTCAGTCAACTTCCCCGATCTCCGTAACTCAAACAAAGATCATAAGTCAATGCGTCTAGAATCGAATGTCCCATTATGTTACTTTTAAGTGATGAATTTAGCATCACGGTATTATTTTTAATTTAAATTATTACTATTAATATTAGCATGACAGTTGAAAAAATAATGAGGGAAAGGAATTACGTAATGAAGGAGTAGTACTTATTTTAATGAAGGGCAAATGAGGGAGTAGTACTTATTTTAATGAAGGGCAAATGAAAAAAAAATGAGATCATATTACGTTTTTAAATTTATCAACGTAACGTAAATATATGCAAAATTAAAAGCATAATTGACTAAATGTATCATGATGTCGTTTAAATTGCCGAATATTTTTCGCATAATATTATTCGTTTGCCAAAAGCATAATATTATTCGTTTGCCGAGTGAATTACAAAAATAGTCTCTGGACAATGTGTTTATCTCGCCAATGAACTCTGGGCTTTAAAAATATCCCCAGACAACCTTGGACTAAGCGTTTATCTCGAAAATGGTCCTTTTTCATTGTTTTGTAACGAAAATTTCCTTTTAGGGGGTTTGGACAATTTGGTCTTTTTACATTTTAAATCTAATATTATTTCAGTGATGTACTAAATCTGATATTATTTCAAAATTATCATTCTTCTTCCCTTTTCCCATCCTTCACTTTGTTTCTTTATTTCAATATTAGATTTAATTTTATAAAATTAAATTTTAATTTTTAATTTTTAAATATCAATAAATTTTTTAAATTATTCAAAATTACTATTAAATAACAAATTAATAGTTTTAATCAATATTTGATAGTGTCTAATATTTAATCAATAAGGTACGACAGACGCCTTAGTTTTACTTAATATTTAATAGTTTTAATCATAAATAGATCATATTAACACAATTAAATAAATATGCATCTAATGTATAGTAGAATTTGACTAAAAATATTATGAAGTTGACTAAAAATTTGATATAAGAGAAATTTTGTTGAAATTTTCTAGTTAATTTAATTGTTTTCAGATTAATAAACGAAAACTATATTAGTCTTACATTAGATGCATATTTATTTCGGAATAAATCATGTTATATGATCTATTTATGATTAAAACTATTAAATATTGATTAAAACTAAGGCGTCGCCGTACCTTATTGATTAAATATTAGACACTATCAAATATTGATTAAAACTATTAATTCGTTATTTAATAGTAATTTTAATAATTAAAAAAATTGATATTTAAAAATAGAAATTTAAAATTTAATATTATAAAATTAAATCTAATATTGAAATAAAGAATCAAAGTGAAGGATGGCAAAAGGGAAGAAGAATGATAATTTTGAAATAATATAAGATTTAGTACATCACTGAAATAATATCAGATTTAAAATGTAAAAAGACCAAATTGTCCAAACCCCCCAAAACCTTCCAAAAGGGTATTTTCGTCACGAAACAGTGAAAAGGACCATTTTCGAGATAAACGCTTAGTCCAGGATTGTTTGGGGATATTTTTAAAGTCCAGGATTCATTGGCGAGATAAACGCATAGTCCACGAACTATTTTTGTAGTTCACTCTTAATATTAGCATGACAGTTGAAAAAATAATGAGGGAAAGGAATTACGTAATGAAGGAGTAGTACTTATTTTAATGAAGGGAAAATGAGGGAGTAGTACTTACTTTAACGAGGGAGTAGTACTTATTTCAATGAAGGGCAAATGAAAAAAAAAATGAGATCATACTACGTTTTTGAATTTATCAATGTAATGTAAATATATGCAAAATTAAAAGCATAATTGATTAAATGTAGCATGATGTCGTTTAAATTGCCGAATATTTTTTCGCATAATATTATTCGTTTGCCAAAAGCATACGTAACTTTCCTTAAATAATAGACTATGAGACAATTGAGAAAAATATTAAAGTTATATAATTGATCATTTTTTAAAGTTGCGGAATAGACCATAATTTGACCAAATTTTCAAGATTTTTTTGACCATCTGTCATTTAATGAAACGGTATCACTTTAAGAGTCATCGAAAGATGTCGTCTTAAATAATCGAAAGGTGATGCCTTATATATAATCAGGAACAACTAAAATTTCTAAATTTAATATTTCATTTTCAAATAATTTGATATCAACTAAACTTCAACCAAATTTCATGATTTTGATGATTATTATACATAGATGCAACTCAATGAAGGTTATTAATTTTAACTAGCATGGCAATGTTTTAAGGGTGTTTCTCTTAATTGTTGCCGGCGGCGATGAAGCTTGGCAACGATAGACGATATGCAACCTGAATTAGGCGACAAGCACGAAACGGCTGCGCGCGGGATCATTTTCCCGTCGGGAAGATGATAATCTACGGTGGAATCTTGACTGGAAATGATAATTTTGATAGCATGTCATAAATACAATTTGTCAACTACCTCAATCCTGTTTGATTCTGCCCTCTTCATTTTTCGATCCTGGATCCGCCACTGATTGAGGTACTACCTCAATCTTGTTTGATTTTTATAATGTATAAGTAGATTTTTGAATTATTTTGTAATATTGTATAACATTTTAGACATATTTAGTATTCCTTCTGTTCTATAGTAGTTGAGTTATTTTTCAATTTTAGGACGTTCTACGATAGTTGAGTAATTTCCTTTATAGTAAAAAATAACACATTTTCTCACTCTTTCTTTATTTTCACTCTTACTTTCATCTGTCTACTTTTTAATTTCTCCTACTTTATTTTAGCTACTTTTTAATTACTCCTACTTTATTATCTATTTGTTTAATACATTATTGATGCAAATTTTATTAGCATTAAAAATACCTTCAAGTATACAGGGTAGATCTAGTATAGCTAAAGGTCAGTACCTGGTTGTCGAACACGGGGAACAAGATCACTGATTGGCTACCTTCTACTAAACTTCTTTTACTATTTGGAGAAACAAATGGTTTTTCGAAAACTTTTTGAAAACAATAATGCTGAAAACGGTAAATAGCAAATTGCAACACAAAGGATAGGTAAAATATATGAGATAAGAGAATTCCAGGGATGTGCGTTCACAATTATGGTTATACAATTTCCACCTACAATACCCTAGCACAGTTTATACTTCGATAGAACGAGTCACACTACTTATGCCCATGTGGTACAAGCATAGATTACTAACACTAGGGTTGTCAATCATAGATTCGTAACTCCTAAAAGCTCCTAAGACCCTTGAAAAGTCCTCACTCTCAATTAACAGTGTTGTTTTAAGGGAAGCTAATTGTAGTGTCTATTAAGTGGATCTAACTCGCCAACCTCCTCTCACGATTATGTAGCAAGTTATATTAGGGTAGTTATGCTCATGCGCTTCAAGCGTAGATTACTAACACTAGGATTGTCAATCCTAGATTCGTAACTCCTAAAAGCTCCTAAGACTCTTGAAAAGTCCTCATTCTCAATTAACAGTGCTCGTTTAAGGGAAACTAATTGTAGTGTCTATTAAGTGGATCTAACTCGCCATCCTCCTCTCACGATTATGTAGCAAGTTATATTAAATCTGCATCGAATGTGTCACTCAAACATGCAGTATTACGGAACAACTTAAGGAAGAAACAAAGTAAAAACAAAACAGATATTAAATAGCAAAATGAATTGTATAAACCGATAAAAGTTACTAACACATCCCTATAATCCTATAAATTTAGTTACACGTGATAGAATAATCTAAAAACATAGTTTGAAGGGAAAGCAATGTAAAAATAAGAACTAAAGCGATAAAACTCAAACGTAGAATCCTCTTAGCCTTGATCTTCACTTGAATTCGTCTTCAACCTCTTGCACAACGAAGAACTCTCAAATATTATGCTCTAGAATTGTGAGGCAAAAAGTGTGTAAAGTATATTATGAGTGTGTCTAATGAAGAGGTTTGGGGGGGGGGTATATATGGGATAATTTGAGTTCTATGGATATAAGGAAAATGTTGGCTAATTTTGGTAAAATCTAGAGAAAATCTAGGTCAAATCGTGGGTTGCGTTTTCGCAACGGCCCGCTGCACCTTAGCCAGCCGTCGTTGTGCGTTCCCCGTAGCTTCTGCCCATTTATGTAGCGGTTGCTGCAATTTAGTCCAGTGGCTTCGAGACTTTCTCGAGTGGTCGCTACGCACTCCCTAGCAGTCGCTGGACGTCTTCAAATTTTAGCACAACTTTCTCCGGAGCGGACCGCTTCAGGTGTAGCGGTCGCTATGGTCCAGCGGTTGCTGCGACACACGCAGCGGGCCGCTGGGCGTCTTGAACGCTCTAAACTTCCATTTTTTACTTTTTCCTATCTTCTTTGCTCAAATATGCACAATTCTCACAAAACATGTCAAAATAGATAAAACATGTAAATTACGGACATGAATTGTGATTTAGACATTGAAAACAAACCAAACAAGGGCCTCAAAACAGTGCAAAATCCGAGCGTATCAATTATACTGAAAAAGAAATGACTATATAATCGCAGAACGGAGGAGTATATGGAAATAGAAATTAGAATTTTGGTAAATCTCAATAAATTAAGGGATATTGGCCACTAATATCATGGAACTTTCAACAAGACTTCTGCTACGAACTTTCAACTTAGCAAATAATATCACGAACTTTACCCGAGTTTGCTATTTTCCACCAACAAAAAAATTTCAACTATATTAATGGATTGAAGAACAATTTTGGAGGATGTGCTTCCAGAAAAACTATCCATAAAGATTGAACAACTTGAAGTTCTCGAAGTTGTTGTCGAGAAATTACGAAAAAAAAATCGTATCGTGATATTGTTTGCCGGTTATTTTTTGCCTATAAAAAATAATATACTTGAATAAAGTTCGTAATATTATTTTTCAAATTAAAAATTTGTGGGAAAAACCTAATTACTACTGCAAGAATTTATTGTCTAAATTTATTGGCACTCTCTCCATTATAACATTAGATGTTTGTAAAGTACTTTCTATAAGTAAAAGTGAATACTATTAAATTTAGCTGGCATTTGGATTTATTAGCAATTAGTATATTCTAATGTACAGTTTATTCATTATTACAGCACTGAGCATACTCGGTATTCATAAATTATAGTTTCCCTTCGAAAGAAGATACAAATTAAATAATTTCATTAAACTCTTAGGCGGCCCTTCCAAACATTTAATTACTTGTTTCGAGTAGTAAAATTGTAATTGAAAACCTATGTTAAGTATCTATGCTCCTCTCACAAGAATAAACACTTTTTTTCTTTTTAGTTCATCCACAAAAATATGCACTTTCTAATTTTAAAAACTCTTTAATTCCAATGAAATGACACTCATTTTCCACTAACAATATTTTAATTCTTTTTTCTTCTTACATCTTTCTTGCTTTAACAATTACTTATATATTAAAACTAGTGTCCAACTAAAAATGCTTATTCTTATTTAGAAAGAGGGATTATTTTCCTTACTCTTATAATATTTCAAAGGATTAAGAAATGTATTAATAGACTTGATAGTTTATAAACTTCAATTTTAATTTTGTAAAAGTCCAATTCATTTCATAGGAGTACTATTAAATAGGGAGTGAGTTTGTTAAAAGTTTTAAATGCTGCAAATGGGATCCCTGTCAGCACAAGCAGATGTATATATAAAAAGGGAATATTAATATATGGTGAGATTCTTATTGCATTCATATCCTTCTCTCTCAATTCCGTTGTATCATTCCTATAAATAAATTTTGCGAGAGTTATGGTGAATTGAAGATGGTGAGAAAACCTTGCTGTGACAAAGTTGGATTAAAGAAAGGGCCATGGACTGCTGATGAAGACAAGAAACTCTTCAATTTCATTCTCACTAATAGCCAATGTTGCTGGAGAGCTGTCCCTAAACTCGCAGGTGCTCGTCGTTCTATCTTGTAGTTATCTGATCTGAAATGTGTGTTTTTATCATATTCTGTCTTATCTATCTTCTCCACGTTGAAGGACTGCCGAGGTGTGGGAAGAGCTGCAGATTGAGATGGACTAACTATCTTAGGCCTGATTTGAAAAGAGGACTTCTCTCAGATTTTGAAGAGAAATTGGTGATTGATCTTCATGCTCAGCTAGGGAACAGGTTGTTCAACCATTCAAACTTTTAAAACATTATTTTTATTATCTTTTTTTTTTTGCAATTATAAAGTATGGAAGTGGGCAAGCCCTTTTATCGACGGGTGAGGATCCTCTGCGTGCAATTTTTGCACAACCATGTTGTTCGTAATACAATAATAAAATATTCAAATAAATAAAATAGAAAAAAAATAAATACATACCTGTGATTTTATTGTTGTACTAGAATCAGCTGGGGCTGTTGTGCAAAATTGCACTATAGAGGATTCACACCCTTTTTTGACACTTCAATTCATCATTCTTTTTTCCCATTTACTTGTTTCAATATAACTAGAAGACAAATGATAACCATTAGAATTTTCGGAATTAAATATATGTAGATGGTCCAAGATTGCCTCCCGTCTCCCGGGGAGAACAGATAATGACATCAAGAATCAATGGAACACACACATAAAAAAGAAATTGAAGAAAATAGGAATCGACCCCGTCACCCACCAACCTCTGCAAGTGGAGGTTGAGTCAACCATTTCAATTGATGACGGTCAAAACGATGTGTTGTTAGTCAACAACTCCGAGAGTCCCGTGATCGGGCCCCACGAGATCCAGATGCCGCTGACACCATCGTCGTCGTGCTCAAGCAGTGGTGGAGCGTCATCGTCAAACGGCGGCACAGAGCATAGAGAAGGTTAATACGGATACATGGGACCAAGGATTTGGAGACATCTTTGATTTGTTGGGTGATTTGAATTGTTTCAAATTTGATTCGCTTTTATCTATCTAGATTTTCTCTTTGAACTTCTTTTCAGTATATAATAACCACAGTTTTGTTGCTCGAAAATTATCTCTAAAGAAGAGATTAATTTACAATAGTTGTACTTGTATTTATGAAACATATCCTTTAAAGTAAACGTCGTGTTTAATATGAATATTAGATGCTATCTCCGTCTCATAATAAGAGTCACATTGCCATTTTGATCTGTCCCATAGTAAGAGTCACACTTCAATCTTACCATAAATGATATGTAGGTCTCACATTCCACCAACTCAGTTCACTCACATTCTATTATAAAATCAATATAAAAAATTGGACCTCACATTCCACTAACTTTTTCAACCCACTATTATTTATATTTCTTAAAATTCATGCCCATACCAAATATGACTCATAATGCGGGACGGAGGTAGTATTTGTGAGCTAAAAAATGAGAATGAATTGCAGCTCATTGTTGAGGTGAATATTTAGTTTTATTACTCCATCCGTCCCACAAAAGATGTCACACTTTCCTTTTTAGTTTGTCCCATAAAAGATGTCACATTTTCCTTTTTAGAAAAAGTTCTCTCTCACATGAATATAAAAATTATATTTTCTTTCTCCATTTATCACACAAAACCAAAACTCCTAAAATCGCGTGCCGTCCCACAAGTGTGACATCTTTTGTGGGACGGAGTACTAACTAGTATGGGTAGGGCTCTGTATAAGCTTGGAAACTCTGATGTTCTTCTGCCCTGATCCATTCTCCCCCGTATGAGTACTTCAGTTGATACACCCTTGCTCGTCTTTTAGGGCTCCAGCACTCATTTGCGTTCCAGAACTCCCATGTACTCTGGTGGTGGTTAACCTGCTCAGCTCGAAAATGGCCTTGAATAGGAATGGTTGAGCGTTGGCTGGACTTGATCATTGATTGGAGGGCTTCTACCACTTTTGTCAATTCGGCTCTCCAGTAGATTGTCCTTGTCAGTTGTGGGAGTACTTTTCTCCTGCTCCTGCAATGAGGGCTCTTCTGCATCTTCGTACTCCCGCCTTGCGGTCAACAGCTTCTCTAGGACAATCGTAGCCTGACTCAGTCTCAGTTTGTAGAAGCTTCCTCCACTTGATGAGTTCACCAAGTCCTTGCTCTTAGCATCCATTCCGCCATAAAATTTGGAGTATATTTCCACTTTCTTCAGGTTATGATTCGGACAGGCCTCCAGAATGCTCTGATATCTGTCCCAATATTTTCCCAAGCTCTCACCATACCCTTGGGTGGCCTCCTTGATTTCCCTCCGTCGTGCAGTAGTGATTGATGCTGGGATGTGGTGATTTAGGAACACCATTTCAAATTCTGCCCAAGTGTTGATGCTGTTGGGCTCCAAACCTCTAAACTATGCATCCGCTTCATTCTTCAGAGAGAGTGGAATGACTCTCAACTTGAGATCATCCTCACTTGACCCCTTTGGCCTCCTCTGCACTCTTCAAATTTTGTCAAACTCACGAAGGAATTTAATCGGGTCCTCGGCATCAGTTCCCAAGAAGGTAGGTAAGATGGTAAGCACTTCTGGGTCCATGAACGCAGCTCTCTGTCCCTCTGGCATATCTCTGTCATAGATATGCCAGATAATGGTTCAGCCACAAAGTGGGCATAGATTGAACCTATCTCCGGATCTTCCTTCTGTGCACCCTCCATTGTGATTTCTTCTTGTGTCTCCTCTTGGTTTGGGGTGGCTATCACTTCCAGTGAGTTCACCAAGGTGGTTTCCTCACCCTCTTCACGGTAGGCCCCTGAGTCAGTCGGTGATGGAGTGGGGAATGGTTCATCTTGAGCATCTTGTGGCTCCAATCCTTCTTCTGCTTCTTGCCTCTCCGACTCAGTGTCTTCGAATTGGGGTACAAAAAGAAACAAAAAGTTTATTTATAAAATTTAAACTAAAATTTCTACGTAAAACCTGATACGCTCTGCCCATCTAAATATCCTCTGACATTGGTGGTCTTGGGCTAGCACCAGAATGAAAGCTAATCAGTCCTTATAGACAAGGTTGCTGATCTTCCTCTGCTGCCTGAGCTATCTCGTAAAACTGCAAACAAAAACTAAGAAATAAAGAAGACATTAAAAATATTTACACCCAAGATATCTCACAACAAGTTGACCACTTTGGCATATGCATACAAGGTGTTAAAGATTGTGTGAACTTAAGAACTAAAGATTGTGTGAGCATGAAACAGTGGACCACTTTGGTTGAATTCTTATCGCTTTGATTTCTCTTGAATCCATCTTCAAAACCCTTAAACTTTGATGAACAAAGAGGAACTCTCAAATATTATGCTCTGAAATTATGCAGCAAAAAGAAGATAATTGTTGGAGAGGTTTGAGGGGGTATTTATAGCCATTATTTCGTATATCCTCAATTAAGGCAAAAAGTATCCAAGTATGGTAAATATTGGGGAGAAAGTAGGTGAAATCTGTGTGCCGCATTTTTCCAACGGGCCGCTGCACCTTGGCCAGCGATCGTCGTGGGTTGATCCGTAGCCTCTGCCTCTTGAATAGCAGTCGCTGCACTTGTTTCAGCGGTAGTTGGCAATCATCCCGTAGCTTCTGGATCTCTTGGAGTGGTCGCTGCGCACACCCCAACGGTCGCTGGGCGTGTTCCTCTTTTTAACACAATTTTTCCCGAGCGGACCACTACTGGCTCAGCTGTCGGTGCCGCCAGCGGTCGCTGGCTGGGTTGCAGCGGACCGCTGGACCTCTCGAAAGCTCCAGATTTCCAACTTCGACTTTTAGCTATCTTTTTAGACTCAAATATGCACATTTCTCACAAAACACGTCAAAATACCAAAATAGATAAAATATGCAATTAATGGACGTGTATTGCAACTTTGACACTCAAAATGGACCAAATAAAGGCCTTAAAATAGTGCGAAATCCGAGCGTATCACCGTCCGCGGCAGTCCTGTTTTTCCATTTTAGTCCATCCGCGAATAGAACTCCCGGTTCACTTTTACCATAAATGGTAATAGGGGTCTGACCAGAGTGTATCTTGCCCGATTCCTTTCTCGTCTCCCTCTTCTTGAAAGCTGAATGTGTCGTCCTAAGCTGCTCAAGTTGGGCGTCCGACCTGATCAAGCCAGCCTATTCTTGCCTGTTTCACCTACAAAAATGCGGGTGAGTGGATATGGTAGAGGTTTGGGCTGATCAAGCTGAGCGGCTCTGACTTGAGCGAGAGGAAATGAGAGGTTGGACGAGATGCGATGTCAAAAACCTTAACCCACTAATACTAATAACTAGTATAGGGAAGTATGGATCGATCCCATAGAGACGAGGTGGTTCGAATTGTTTGTGTGATACTGCTTGGGGCTTGGCTGCTGCCACGCTTTACTTTGGGGTGGGTTAAGTATTTAATGGTGCGGAAAAGAAAAGAACTAACTAAGCTGGACAACTAAACTACCTAACTGATCAACTAAGAAAGACATTACTATAAAAAGAGAAACAGAATAAACGGGGTTGCCAAGCCCCTGCAAAACAGTACGGAAAACAAATTAACTTTAACAGAATCGTCTTCCTCAACAGATCAGCGTAAAGAAACACAGCAACAACAGATCTAAAAAGTTGAAGAAGACGAAACAAGACAAGACACATACAACTTAAAATTACTCCTACGATCTAAGCTACGACTACATAAAAGCAGGAACTACGGCTAAAATATGCATAAACGAAAAGAAAGCATGTAGATCTAAAAAGGAAAACAAGGACTCAAAAGAAAACAACAGATCTAAGCTAAGACTGAAGATAAAACATGAAACAGAAAGCATATCTAAACATCTAAACATAAAACAAGCACGAGGCTAAGGAACGAAAACATAAACTTCAAATTAAACTAGAGCAAAGCAGAAACAAGAGTCAATACATGAAAATTAAACAGAATCCAAGCTAAGGAAGCAGGAAATTATTTCATCACCCCTTCTCAGAGTGGGATTGCAAAACAGAACTTGAAATTGTACGAAGAAAGCAAGACAACAGCTAACTACCAGCTACTCTGATGGAACCAAGTGTGTGCAGTGGATTGAAAAGCTTGGAATTGAAGAGAACTTTGATTTCAGCCCTGGAAGAGAGCTAGAAATTCTACCTACTCTAAAGAGAACCCCCTCCTAAACTACTTAGCAAGAAATGAAATATGGGGGAACTCCCTTCTCTTAGCGTACAAGGCTCCTTTATATAGGGAGGCATAGGGCTCTAATCTCTAGGGTACCACCTCCCTGAAACTCTTCGATACATAGGCAAGCAACTCGACATATTGTTTCAAGCAATTTGCGATACAAAATAAAAAATAAAGCAATCTACGATACATATGAAAGCAAGTCTGCCACGTGGCATGCTAAGGTTGAATCTACTACTAAATCTAAGGGTTCTCATTGGTGGTATATTGTCATTTTAAAAGTGGTTGTCATTTTAGTACAATCATACAAACCGTATAATTAATACAACATGTATTAATTAAACGCCCAATAAATGTTATATACTACGTCGAATGTATGGACAATGATACCTACACATGAGAGAATTTTTTCACATTTTATGTGCAATATTTTTTACTGGATACTTATATAATTTATAATTTACATATTGATAAAAAATTAATATTTCAAAAAATTACTATTATTACCTTTTACTATTTTATATTTATGGATTACATGATAATCAATTCAACATTATCAATAACTGCATTATACACAGAATTTAGATTATATTTCAAATTAATAGACTATTGACAATCGACCTATATAGGTATCTACATGTCTGTTTAAATGCAATATCTTGTATTATGTTAAATTAGTGGATGGGATCATAATCAATTCAACCTTATCAATCACTGCATTATGAACGGAAATTATATTGTATTTCGAATTAATAGACCATCGACAATCGACCTATTCAGGTATCTACTAGTCGATTTTAAATGTGAAAACCTTTCCACATTTTTTGTACATGGTTTACTAATACTATAATTACATATTACAACACATCTAGTTATACATATGTTTTTGTTACCACGTACTCTTGCGATGCACGAACATTGATTTATTCCATGCCTATTTAAGTGCGAGAATATTTTTCATGTTTTTAGAGTGTAGTAGTTTTTTTGCATAAAAAGAGGAGTATTATATACAATTACAATTTTGGTTACATTGTACTTCATATTAACATAATATTAACATATGTGTCGTATCTGGAAATTAAACGTCCAATCAATGTTTGGTATTATCTAAAATGTATCGACAATCATACCTACACCAATTTCAACGTATATCAATATCGACCTGTTAATATTAAATGCAGAAATCCTTTTCACATTTTATGAGCATGATTTACTAATATACTAATTTATAATTTATACAACACATTCAATTATACATATAACTAGTACAACACATTTAACTATCCTTATCTTTTTGTTTCTACCTACTCGTGCGATGCACGGATATTAATTTATTTCCTATCTATATAAGTGGGAGAATCTTTTTCATGTTTTAGCTTGTAGTTTTTTTTATATAAAAATAAATATTCTATACAATTATAAATAACATTAGTATGTATTTAAGTTTAGCTGTGAAATTAAATTTTTTTTTTAGTAATCTTAATTAAAATTGATGTAGTGAAAAGTTTGACTCCGTAAGTCAATTATTATGATTGGATATTTAATATAAATTATTAACCTATTTATTTGATGGTTATATTTAACATGGAAAATGTTTCAGAGACATAATGGCACATAGGATTAAAAGGGTAATTTAAAATTATATTAGATTTATTATTAAATTTATGTTAATACATAAATACTATTTTACCCTTTTAGTAATGAACACTCGTCTTGCTTTTAATTAAGCAATGTATTGTGTGTGTTAATGAGCTTTGTTATATAAAGTGCCTAACATTTAATTACATTTTAAAGTTTTTATATTTCATTAGTTGTGAAGATCTCTCTCTTCTTTTCTGTTTATATGTTTATCAAAAATTCTTATTTTCTTTTTCTCCAATTATAATTTTCTATAAACAAATTATCATTTTCTTCTTCTCCCATTATAATTCTCCATCAAAAAATTATTTCTTCACCAATTTGCTTAATTCTTTATGTAAATTAAAAAAGCCTATTTGATCCATTCGGATCCTTTGCAGCTTCTAGAGCAAATTTCAAAATGTATTTTTTTGCAAAACTTTAAATTTATTGATTCTTAAATTTTAGAATGTTATAATTGACTCCCCCCCAAAAATTGCATGTTCTTAGCCCATCTATTTAATATTTTATGTTATATAGTTCATAATTTCTCATGTTCTTTAGAAAAATTAAAGTTCTTAGTTTGATCTACTATATTATAAAACAAATAAGAATTTAATATGTGATGTGTTAATAATAATTGAGTTGAGAGTTTTGATTTAAGAATTTTATATTTATGATTTTAATTATTTAATTTTCATGATTTCATTTTCTATAAATTCTTAACTTTTGGAATGTTACAGTCAAACCAAGATAAAAAAAAAAAACTCACGTGCTCGTAACTCATCTATTTAATATTTTAAAGATACTCCATATAATTAATATTTTTTTAGTTTTTTAATAGAATAATAGATTTTTTAGTTCAATCAGAAGATAATATAGTACATGATCTTGACTCGTTTATTTAATATCATACATATATTTAGTTAAAAAATTTCTTTTATTTGTAAAATGGAGTTATTGGCTCAATTCACTATAACATTCATCAAATTAAAAATGATTTGTTAATACTAACTTTTAATTTAATGTTAACATTTTTTATTTTTCAATTTTAAATTCTTAATTTTGTAACGTAACGGCGAACCTCTATCAAAAAACGAACCTCTATCAAAAAAATTACCATATATATTTTTAACTCATTTATTAAATGTTTTAATGCTTCATAGTTAATTTACCATGCAAAAAATTAAAATTAGATGTGTAATAAAATATTAATAATAATTGAGTTCACATTTTTAATTATAACAATTTCATAACTTTGATTTAATTTTTTAATTGTCAATTTTTTAATTCTTAATATTTTAAATAAGGAGAAAAATTATACTAAAACTTGTTGATATACCAAAAATGAAAACATATATAGTTGCATTAATTAAGCGTCGCTTTAATTTACCATATTAATTAAAACTTTTTTTATATTAAAATACTCTAAATTAGAATTATCCATAATTACATTGTTAAGGATATATTAGTCAAGATTATACTTATGGCAAAAAAATGGCACGTAGACATTATATCTTTAAATTACTACCCATTTAACATATCAAAACATGGAAAACAAGGTGAGATGAAAACATGATAATGAGTCTAAAAATAATTTAAGACAACTATCATTATTTAATTAATAATTGTACAAAAAATTGATCATCCCCAAGCCAACCGACCGTTAACATACAGATTGTGCAAAGATATTGTCAAGAAATTACACCAACCAAATCATCATAACATAAACAGAGTATGAGAATTGGAAGACACACTACCATAGTACCATTAATTGTCCATTGTTTGACCCATCAACCAAAATCCAAACACACCAACGAAAACAATAGAAAGAATGAGAGGAATGGATGAAGCATCCAAAACCTAACATTGAAACAATAAAAATTATGAGGGGTTGTTTCGTTTGAGCAAGACAAAGTGGATAATCTCTCTGTGGCGGCTCTCATAAATAAAGGGCTTCTCCCTCGCCCTCTCTATCGTTTTGTTTAAGTGCAGCTGAAACAGCTCTTCCACAACTCCACTTCCAAACCTCTCCTCAACAAGCACCCCTATCACAGCTCTCATATGACCCACCAGAGTTGCAGGGTCCGCTTCTCCCTTCATCGGAGCACCCATCTCCGTCAATGTCTCCACACTAAACAAACCGTTCGCCTCAATCACCGCCTCCACCTCCGCCCCACACGGATAGTAAAAAGGCAAGTTGAAACAGTCCACCTCCTCCTCACCTATCTTCCCCTGCAACTCCAAGTCTCCAACCATTAATTAATCACTATTTTTAGTGCAAAAGGAAAAGGAAAAGGATAAGAAAATCAATCACCATCTTGGCCATCTCATAGAGGCACGATCCGAGTATATCAAATGATTCACCAATGCTAGAATCGGAACCAAGAACAAATCCATCACGATATCCGATCAAAATCAGCACCATTAACCCTCCGGCTACAAGCTCCTCGCCTCTCGCTCGCAAGAAACAATCCATATCCCTCTTGTACTGAGCAGCGTACGCCTCCCTCACTTCCCTCCCTGCTCCTGCATAGTGAATCCTCCCCTTGTTCGAACTCTCCAGACTCCTCGACAGCCAGTGGAGCGCGGTCGAGCAGTGTGCCAAATGGATGCTTTCTTTAGGAAACAGGCGTCCGTGGAACGACCCTGGCGCGGCTGCAGCCAAGTAGGTCCTCGCCGCAGGGAGCTGCTTGAAGAGAGTGTTGAAATCGTTGCCGATCACGTCGTTGAAGAACACGTGGAACTCGGGGACGCGACGACGGTCGGATTCGTATCGCCTCTCCACGGCTCCGATCATGTTCTCCACTGCGAAGAAGGTGTTGCCGCCCACGGAACACCCCAAGTCCGCGATGCGGAATGTGTCATGAGTACTGTTGTTTGTATCTAGATGCTTTGAGATTAGTTGTTGAAGCAAATCATGAGCAGGAACCAACAATTCCTTCTGTGGAAAAATGGCGATTTAGATTATTGAAAAGAGAGAGAATAAATGTATGAATGAAGCACCTGGTATGCAGAATTGCGACCATAACTGTTGGGACCGTCGCCCCCTATCATATGGGCATGGTGTTTGGAAGATGCGCCATCCTCTCTAACTCCACTCATGATCATGTTTCTCCTCATATTTGAATCTACACTCGCAATATATAGACCTATCAACTAAAGCAGGATAGAGAAACATAAAATGTAGATAAAGTAGGAAAAACAAAGTTATAAAGTCGTTGTAGTAAGTACTTAATTAATTGGAGGTAAATTTCTATTTTTAGTTTGAGACTAATTTTAGTACGCAAAATTATAAAATGAGACTATATTTATTTGGACGGAGGTGGTAGTATATTTTTATGCCATTCGTACTCCCTTCTTATTTCCTTTAGTACCGGCAAATGATACAGCAAAAGATACCTGTATCATTTTATTTTTTACGAAAACTTTATCTTCTATGCTATTTTATTATTTCCTTTATTTTCTTTAATACTCTCTCCGGCCACAAAAATAGATAAAGTTGTAAATGACACGGATTTAATGCATAATTGGTAAAGTGAGAAAGACAAAGGAAAAATATGATAGAAGTAGTGTAAGTGGATTGTAGGGTCCACAGTTAGAATGATGTGTAGAGTTATTAGTATTAGTTTAAAATTTTCCATTTTCTGACTTGGTCTAATTTTGGTGGACAAATCAAAACGATAAAACTTATCTATTTTTTTTTTTTGGACGGATGGAGTACTTATTATCCTCCATTTAACTTTTATTTTCATAATCTCTTGCCTATATTAAATAAAATGGTTGTTTTAATTGAGATGGGCCCATGTGCTTTTCTTTAATTTTTTGGACCACTTCTGGTTGATTTGAACAATTTTCAAATCTTAAATTTCTTTCAACAAATTTGTTTGATAGTCTTACTACAATAGTTTATTGTCTAGAGTTTGGATTAACCCAACAATAATTGCCCGCATATTACTGTTTCCTAATCACTCACAATCAAACAATTTGCAAGAAAGCCAACTTTGAATTGCAAAGAGTAGGACCACCAATATGCGATTTTATTACTCCATTTTTAAATATAGTTCATCATTTTCTACATTAACTAACAAGAAACGGAACAAATGAGCTCATTTCATCACTAACTATTTGTTAGGAGTAAAGGCGCGACTTGATGCTCGTCCGAAACCGTGAGAAAGAAATAAACTTCCGCACGATTGACGAATGAAGAGGATTGAATTTAACATGGGGATGAAATGGAAAAGAACTCTGCTTTATTGATAATGAGAGAACAGAAAGAACAATGAGTAGGAATCCGCACGCAGGAGCATGCAATTAACAATCGTCCAGTTCTATATTCTCCAAGATACTAAACCTCATCCGGAGACTATCTATTTATAGATGGCTAAAAGCTACGTAAATGAATAACAGAAATTTAAAATACAATGAATAAACTACCTACTAATTATGCCGAGATCTTCAAGCTCTAGTGTAATTGTCTCACCCCACCATATCTTCCTCCAAATCATCTATCACACCCGAACCCCTACGACCGATTCTCTTATAATAATAAACTCCCAACTTTGGAACAATTAATTCACATATTAAAACATAAAACACCCATATATCATAATAATTTCATAAACCATAATTTATCAGATATGTATTTCAAAACATTTGAACTATACTGGAACTCTCTCATCACTCTATACGATGTGCATTTATTTACATGCAAACTGACAAAAAGGAAAAGTGTAATGCCCCATTTTTTGGAACCCTAATTTTCGAACCCTAAAATTTTTGAATTTAATGCTTTTATGCAACTAAGTCTGTGAATTATGGGTGGAATTATTATGTGAATTCTTTGGTGACCTAATTTTGATTTGGAGTTGAGATTTGGATTGACCGAGTCAACTCCGTTGAATATGTGACGTGGTTGTTTTGAATAATTGATGCGGGGTGAAATTAATTGTTGGGATTAATTTTTCTAAGGGTGAGTGAAACTAAATAGGTTCATCAATATTTACCCTAGCCTTTTTACTTGGAATTTTCGACCACCACCATTTTTGAGAAAGGAATTCTATTTTCTTGGATTTAATTAATTGCCTGGGATATTTATCCAAATTAAATCCAAACCAAATTATTCTCTATCTTCTCCTATGAAATTTTCGACCCCATGATTATTCCTTGAAGATTTCAAAATCTCCTATTAATTAGGAGAATGAATTATTTTGTGGATTTAATTGATTCCTTGTTTAACTCTTTCCATGGATTTAAATTCAATTTGATCCTAGCAAATCTCACCATATCTTATCTTGGTAAATCTTTCCATATCTTATTAAGATTTGAATTTAATCCTTATGGGAGAAGCCTAAAATCACCCCCTCCCTATTTTAATGGTAGGATTTATTATTTTTCTTCCGCTCTATGGTATCTTTCTCTCCAAGAAAATTCAAATTAAATCCTACACCTTTTTAATAGGCAAGAATCGCCTATTTCCACTCTCCCTCAACTTCATGCTATTTTTATTTTCTTCCTCTAATTCCACAATATTTAATTATTTTATTTTGTGGAATCAAATCTTGGAGGTTCTATTTTATTAGAAAACCAAATCTTGGAGATATCTATATATGTGACACAAGGGAGAAACCCTAACCCTAGCCCCCACACCTCTCTCCCTCTCTCCCACACGTCCACTCCCTCTCCCACTCTCCTTCAACTTGTCTTCTATTTATATTCAAGATCTCTTCATTCTATTTCATAGAATTGAAGTTGAAACCTCAAGATCGTTGAAGAACTCAAGTTAGTTTTTGTTCTACTTTTCGTTTTCGGCAAGAAAGGGTATTTCTTATTCAACCTTTTCATGTCTAACTGAGTAATCGGTATTCTTGAAACATCATGCATATAGATCGAGCGAAAAGGGAAACTAATTGATGAATGGAAGCATGTGTGTGTGTCGGTGCGCGTGTGGAGGGGTGGGGGGGGGGGGGTGCGCGTGTTGTGTGTGGTGGGAGAACACTTGTGCGTGACGATGAATTGTTTGTAGATCTGGAGTTTGGAGTATGAATAAATTAATATGGTGAGCATACCTTGGATGTAAGGGTAGATAAAGTGAGTTAGTGGTGAAAGGACCGATCAGGTCATGCATAATTTTTAGGTTGTTGTTGAGACTGATTGTTGATATATGTGTTATCTAAAGGTGATATCTCGCTCGCGAAACGTGATACCAAGGGGAAGAAAATACTTGTGAACTAAGCAGTCTAGGTGGGCTTTCTTTTAAACAAGGACAATGTCCTAAATATTTTATAGATGGAAGTGAAACTGTGTTTATCATGTTGTGCTTTGGATTTTAATGTGCCTATCTGATGTGGCTTTTTCCATTATTATTTAAATCGAATTCGGTTTCTCGTAGGGCCGCAAACCCTACTTGGATTAGTCTACACCTATGGTAGACCATGTGTCAGCGTACGGGTTGGCCGGTCTAGTGACTTGGCTTGTGGCCACATTCCAAGTCATGTATGAGCAGATATGGTAAACGTCCATGGGAAATTGGTTGCGTAACCGCGATTTTGAAAAATGGAATATTTTGGTGCCTCGGACCTTTCGAAAGCTAAAACTCCGATGGTTACCTACAAGGGCATCATAAATATAAATATTTTTGATGACTTGTTTTCGCCATGAGTCCACAGAGTATTTCATAGTACTCAACCCTGCAAGTGTTTTCCCTATGTGCAGGTTGAGCGGCGACGAGCTTGGGATGATATTGAGTCGAACTTGAATTATTGTTGGATTTTAGTTTGAACTCTGAGGGTCGTTGTGTCTTCATACACGGCGTCACTCTTACTCTTGAATGCTTCCGCTGAGATAATACTATTTTTCACAGCTATATTTTGAACCCCCTTTTTCTTGGATCATAAATTATGAATAGTAACCGTTTGTCGTTGGATTTAAGACATTGTTCTCATTTTACCTTTGATATGGAATATTAATTATTTGGTCATACATTTTATTAAAATCCTAGATTCTTTTCCCTTTCCTTAAAGTCCTTTAGTTGCGACCACCCGTATTTATTAATCCTAAAAAGGTCGGTCGTGACAAAAAGATTGTCAGCTGCCGATCCTGATAATATGTTGAGTTTGTATATCTCATGTCAACTAAAAAAAACATTGATATCTTATCCTGAAAAATATTAGTGATTTAAATGAACCACGCCCTAGTGTATGTAAATTCCACCTATAATTTCATACCATACAAATATCAAATACATTCTTTAAGCAATACATATAAACAGGAGCAATAAATAATATGAACAAATTAATAACCATATGCATATGCTGAAGGAACTGGCAGCGGAAGCGGTGCGACGGATTAACATAATTTAACAATTATTAATCGCGCAAACAAATCACATAATAATCAGATCTATTTAGCGGATTATTTAGACAAAATCTATTCGCGTAATTCTCACATGTATCATGCTCATAACTTTAATTAATCATGCTTTAAGAATATTGAAACCTAAAACATGTTTTTCTACGGAGCAGAAATAATACCTAATTAATTCTCCAAAGAACTGAAGATGGCTAGCAGCCTCTCCACGTGACGCTTTGAATACTATACCACAAATCTTCTCTCTGGTTCCCGAACTTTACTCCGATATCAGTGTGGGTTGATCTTACCAGAATACTAGGACTTAAATAAAGAAGACAGAAGAAATCCTTTTCTGAATAGGACAAAATTTCGAGCTCCTCTTCAACTAGGGGGAACGAAAATATCAGTGTTAAAAACTTATATTTTCTGTCTCCTTTATTCTCCTATTTATATTAAGTTCCTTTTGGGCCCAGACAGGGATCTATGGAAGGTTTTGGATATGGGCTCATCCAATTTACTTTTAACTAATTAAATTGAACCCACAATTTAATATAAGCTTAATTGGAATATTAAGTAATCCGGGTTTCCGTTTAACTTTCATTTCTCGCGCTTTAAGATAAAAATGTCCATTAATTAATTAATGTCTGCTATGGACTTAATTAATTAAGTTCTTATTAATTCCAAGAGTGGACTTAGCATGAAACGCTTATTTATTATTATTAAAGTAATCAAACTCCAACTTGCTAGGTTCTGAATAATAAAACATTGTTTCGCGCTCCTCTTGAGGATATTATCAAACGAGACTCTCCTCGCGCACGATTCAATATAATAGCAATCATAGCACCGCTAGATATTAATCACCACTACCCAATATATCAGGATTATTGGGTTGCGAAAAACCCGCACAATTTGATAATTCAAAGTAATGCATAATCAATACCGTATGCTCAATAGTAACCTACATTGATTAAGAAACAAATATTTATCAAGACCTCGCCTTTCAGTAGATAGCCTAAGGGCAAGTCTTGCTGTTAGATTCGTTCAGTGCTATACCACACCAATGTCATCTTATTTCAGTAAGGCTTAGAAATATGCGGACTGAAATTGCAACCTTTCTCGATGGATAGTCTAATTCCAACTAGGTTGTGAAATTCATCTTTTTCTTTGTTTAGAACTGACCGTGTTACCTTAAAGTGGACGCCGCCCACAACCGGCAAAAATAATCTGTTTTATTCCTTGAAAAATAAAATAAGAGTTTTACAGTATTCAATCACTCGAAACGTGATTTCTAGTATACAAACTCTAACATATGCCTATTTGATCAATTTATTATTCTATAACAAATCAAGTCTAGTATCTGTCCGGGATTCCTATATGACCCGAAGGTCCATCTGTAATTGGATTCATATGTCCCTCTGTATTTGATCCGTAGGTCCCTCTATGATTGAACTCGTAGGTCCCTCTGTAATTCGACCAAAGGTTCCTCTAAATTTTCAGATCCAGGGCAAGACCACATCACAAATCCTCTTTAATCACATGTTTCATATACTTTCAATATTATATTTAAAACATATCCATTATATTAATCTCGTATCCATATCATATTCTACCAAATAATTCCAATACAATATATAAATACATCCATTGCACCAGTTATATAGTCATATCATGTTATTTCAATATTCACTCTAATTCAATACATATAGCAAACAATTTTTTGTCTCTCCCTTTTCTTCTATTTTGACTCCTCTCACAATTTATATGTTATAACGCATTTAATTATACATATAACTGTTGCAAACACATTTAATTATTCATACCTTTTTTTTATACATACTTGTGCAATGCACAGACATTAATTTATTCCATATCTATATAAGTGCGGGAATCGTTGTCATATTTTAGCGCAGAGTTTTTTTATATAAAAATAAATATTCCATACAATTATAATTTTGATCACTTTTTATTTCATATTAATATGGGTCATATATGGGAAATTAAACGACCAATAACAATTAGACACTACCTCGAATGTATCGACAATCATACATGCACCAGTATCAACTATTTCATTTTAAATGTGAGAATCTATTTAGTATTTTTTACTCATAGTTTTCCATTGGCTACTAATATGTAATTTACATATTACAATATGGTGTAAAATAATAGAAAAAAGAAGAATCGTAAAAATATTACATGGACCAAAAATAATACTCCCTCCGTCCCATAGAGATAGACCATTTGAGATCGGCACGTATTTTAATGTGTAATTGGTAAAGTAAGAGAGAAGGAGAAAAAATAGTTGAAATTGTGTAGTGGATTGTGGGGCCCAAAAATGATAAAGGAAAAAGAAGGAGAAAAAGGTTTTTCATAAATTCATATGGACTATTTCTATGGGACGGACGAAAAAGAAAATATGGCTTATTTCTATGGGAACGGAGTGCAATAATAGTATATATACATTGAAATGAAACCTGATAGAGGTTGATATCCAAAATACATCAAATGTTTGTTCACACCAAAAGTCCAACATTCGTCTAAAACTTGGCTTTGCTGAGATGTTGTGCACGACCCAATTATAATAAGGAGTGATGGTGGTATCGCACGGTTTGAATCTACACTCAATGGTGCAAGCAAAGAAATTCAACCAAAATTCAATAAATCAACTTTAGCGCAATGCCACTAGTCCAATACAAAAAGTTTCAGCAACCGATTCCCAAGCTCCTGGTTTTCCACATTCGCGCCCTTTCGGGAGGAAACCCATAGCTAAATCGTAAATGAGCAGACATTACTCCAAATAAATAATCTTCACCTGCATCAGGAGGTTAGGGAGCTGGCGGTGATCAACTGCATTGGACAGCATTGGACTGCAATCCAGCAGATTGCAGTGATAAGGACCTCGAGCCCCAAATCCAAATGACCAACTAAGCCGTGGCCCGACATCTTTTATTGTTAGTTTATATTTATTTCCTTGTCTAGTTATAGTATTTTTGGGACACAAATCTTGCTCCTCAAGCAAGATATTTACCGTATTTTAGCATAGGATTTATATAAATCTTTTCCGGTTTTCTTCTTGATTCTTTCCCGAATCGTAGAGTCGAATCAACCAGGGTCCGGACTCTATAAATACTAGAGTCCATTAGAGAGTCAAAAACATTGAGAATTAGAGTAATAAAAACACTTTTTCTCATCTTAGAGTTTTCGAAACCCTAGCCTTACTTTAGAGTTGGTTCTTGTTCCGCAAATTCGTTGTTAATGTGTGCTCGAAGTTCTCGATAGGATCCTTCATCCTATCAATTGGTGCTTCCATTGACTACTCTTCTCCCTCAACGCTCAACAGCCATGGCATTAGGTTCGATGGATTTGGAGCCCCAACCTCCACTGAAGGAAAGACACAAGGAGCCGCCAGACTCAGTTATGGAGACATCTAAGCCGAAGCAAGGGTGGAAACCACCACCACCTCGGACTACTGTGCCGGCGACCTCCAGCCCGTGGTCAATTCACCGTCCCCGCATGGAGCCTCCACGTTTCACAAGTATGGATGCTTCTAATTGGATTATCAAGATCCAAAGCTACTTCAATCACACTTATACTCCGGAATCTGATCGCCTCTATCCTGTCATGTGGTTATTTGACCCACCGGCGTCCGATTGGGCGACTTATTGGAAGGAAAACAACACGGGAAAAAGCTGGGAAGAATTTTTGATAGTGGTCAAGCATCGATTTGATCCAATTTTTTGTGAAGATTACGTTAGCATTGGCTCGGGCAACAGCAACACTATCGAACCGCTCGATCCACCTGTTTTCCACTCAGACACACGAGGAAGGGGATGGCCTCCGTCGCTCACACTGCCGTCGACAAGAGTGGTGCCCATGGCCTTACCTCATCATCGTTTCAATCCTCCTCGCTTTGAAGGAGAGAATGACATCTAGTGGATTCGTGAGATACAGTTGTACTACAACCACTACTACACACCTCTATCCGATCGACTATACCTCACTAAATACTTGTTCGATCACCCAGCGTCGACATGGGTGGAACACTGGAAGGATAGCAATGCCGAAAAAGGTTGGAATGATTGTCTATTGGCAGTCAAGCAACGATTTGAACTCGATGATGACTACGACGAGCATGTCGGAAGCCTCATACCTCCACTTCGAATTTGCCCACTTTCTCAGAAGCTCCGTCTCCAGCAGTTTCCTCAGCCGCCGCCGCCATTTGTGATGAAAAGGAAATTATTGCTCAAATTTTGACTGAAGAATCTAGCAACAATGTCGCTAATGAGATTGGGTCGGAGTACAACTGACTTGTGTCTACTCTCTTTTCTACAATTAACAACCCTATAGTTGCTCACCATTCTAGTGTTGAAGTTAGTGGATCGGTTATTGCTGATGAAGAGAGCATAGCAAATTCATTCACTTTTTTTTATACAACTATTTGTGATGAGAATGTTGGACCAAATAGCATGGATGATGATGGAGATGGAGATAATGTTTTCAATGTTGCAGTTGATTGTGACCAGCCAATGAAGAAAACAAAAGATGTTGATTCCTTCTTTTACATTGATAGTTCAAAGTTATTTTATGAATTGGATTATTTGGGCGGGACCAAGCTACAGCTCCCGAATTATGTAATGGATGATGGTACCTTGCAGGGTAAGGCCCTACATATTCGATAGGTTTCTAATGATGCAACAAGCTTCCTTGATTTACACGGTGATGCTCGCACAATACCACTGGGCAATCCATTTCCTAGCCAAGCCTTGACGTATGGCCTCTTCGACACTGAGGTTAATAGAATCAGCCAGAGTTTTTTGGGATTCAAATCATATGTAGAAGGAGTCATTGATTGGCTCTACTCTCATCCCCAACTTCTTCTTCACCATGAACATTTTTGGTGCTTGCTGATCCAACCAATGACTAGCCAAGAGGGTACAAGAGATCAAGTTGAAAAATAGAGATACATTTGGATATTCCGCTGCAATCGTTGCGTTAGAGGGAAGACGTTGAGAGGTCATGTGACGGTTCATGTAGCCCAAATTGCAGCTTCTAAATATGCAGTTTGTATCACTATGGTTGAATTTGAAGATGGTGATTATCACAACAACTATGAATTGAGCAGGAATAAGAACTCTTGGAAGATTTATGATCCCAAACCCACCTTTATTTCAATGACTGCATATTCCTGCAGAGAACGCGACATGGAATTTGCCTCCTTAAGGCTGGTTTCTAGACATACCAAGAGTATATCTAGGAAAGTGATGAAGGTATCTAGTGTTGTTGAAGATGATGAGATTTTATCAAACTTATGGAATTTCTGCATGATTCTTCGGAAGACAGAATCCCTGACTAAGTTTTCGGGGGTTGTGAATCCCTTGTTTTTTAATGTGGCTGCTTCTCATTGTGACGTAACCAAACAGGGTGAGTCAGCGGACTTTGCTGGGTGCTTAATGATACCGGTTAGAAGTGTTCCCTCAAGTTCAACTCCAGCATTGAGGATTCTGATAATTCTGTTTACTTTGGAAGTGTTATTGAATTTCGTGGGAATAAGGTATTTCGTGGGAATGATGGAGATTTCGTTCCAAATGCATTAAATATTATTGATAAAAAGGCGCCCGAGTTTAGTGACCTTAATGTGAACGTTGATGATGTGGAGAGGTTTAGGGTTGAAAATGCAATGAAAGACCATAGGTGTGATGATGCATGGCTTAACAATTATGGCAGTGGAGATCCTATTGCACTAACTAAATTTCTCGATAGTGAAATCTATGAATTGGTTTGGGAGGTGCCTTTATACACACTTGGTGGTGACTTAGATGAAAGAGCATGTTGTCACTTAATTGGGCTACTGTATGGAGTTTTGATTCATGAAGTCCTTGTTCATGATGGAAGCAGGATTGCTGTTGCAGCAAACTTATGTGTGGAAGTCCATGCGATCTCAAGTGAGTTTGAATTGGTTCTTCTTAACATAGTTGACGCTGCTACCCGAGATTCGCACTACGTACTGCATTGGTTTCAACCTCCAACTACAAACAGTACAAGCTTGGACGCAGGCAATCAGCTGCGGAGGAAGTGTAAATGGCTAGTGGTAGCCCATGTGTTACTTCAATTTCGAACTTTAGCACATGGAGTTATAAAGTTGATCGTCTACTACACTTTCGTAGTCTCCGCCTTGAGGACAAGGCGATTGTTATCAGGGAGGGAGTTGATAGGGACCTCGAGCCCCAAATCCAAACGACCAAGTAAACCGTGGCCCGACATCTTTTATTGTTAATTTATTATTTATTTCCTTGTCTAGCTATTGTATATTTGGGACACAAATCTTGCTCCTCAAGCAAGATATTTACCATATTTTAGCATAGGATTTATATAAATCTTTTCGGGTTTTCTTCTTGATTCTTTCCCGAATCGTAGAGTCGAATCAAGCAGGTTCCGGACTCTATAAAAACTAGAGTCCATTAGAGAATCAAAAACATTGAGAATTTAAAGTAATAAAAACATTTTTTCTCATCTTGGAGTTTTTGAAACCCTAACCTCACGTTAGGGTTGGTTCTTGTTCTTATTTCACAAATTCGTTGTTAACGTGCTCGGAGTTCTCGATAGGATCCTTCATCCTATCATGCAGCCACCGCGTCCCCCGCGTCTTTGCCGGATGCCCCTTGTCCTGCATTATCATAGAGAGTGGTGGTTGCGCTACTCTGCTCCATCTAGCCAGCAACGTGGCCCATCGATCTCTTTTGAGGAGCCAATTTTTATGATCTAGTTTTCACACTTCAATCAAATAAACACAACAAAATTTGGAGACAACTTGCGATTTGGAAGAGCTCGCGAGTTGGAAGAGCTCCGATTTGGGAGAAATTTACCACTGACGTCAAAATTCATGGTTTTATTTACACATTCCATTAAAGTTAATGGAAAATACTATATTTCAGCCAAAGTTGATGGTTTTTAAGACCATTGTCCCTTTTTAAAATGTAACAAATGTTTGGCTAGATTGTGCATGCTCACCACCCCAGAAAAATTAGAATATTTCCTTCACATCTTATGGCAAGATGGAGGTGGCCATGGCCCGTAGGATACACAGTTGACAAAAACTCACATTTGCATATACAATTGCAGCCTTAATAAATGTTGGAGCAAAAATAACATTTGGCATAATCCCAAATATCTAAACAACATACAAAACAAAACACATATATTGCAAATGATACACTAATTAATGCTCGCATCAAAGATCATAAGTTTAGGAAAAAGCCCAAATATCTAAACAACACACAAAACAAAGCACAAATATTGCAAATGATAGAGTAATCGATGCTGTATAAAAGATCACATGTTCAAATCCACCTTGATGCGACCTCTAAAAATTCATATTCTCCCCGTCCCTATGTAACTGATTCGTATTCATTTTTTGGGTTGTCCCACTGTAGCTGAGTGATCTCGCCCTTTTCGCGTGTTCTCCTTCTTCCCTTTAAAGAGATTGTAGTTTATCGTTGCGAGCTGCTCAAGTTGGACGGTCAACCTGATTAGGCTAGCTTATTTCTGCCTGTTTCCTGCGGAAACGCGGGTAAGTGGATATGGTAAAAGCTCAAGCTGATCAAGCTGAGTGACTCCGACTCGAGTGAGAAGAGACGAGGAACTGAAAAGAGTACGATCAAAAAAACCTTAACCCACTAATACTCACTAATACTATTAGCTAGTATAGGGAAGTAAGGATCGATCCCACAGAGATGAGGCGTTGGCGAGGTTTATTTGTGTGACACGGTTTGGGTTGCTTGGCTGCTGCCACGCTTTCTAGGGGGTGGGTTAAGTTTAACTACTGGGTTGGAAAGGGAAAAAAACGAACGGAACAACTAAGCTATACTACCTCAACAACTAACAGACAGTACTAAAAATAGACAAACAGAATAACGGGGACTGTCAACCCCTGCAAAAAGTACTGTAAAGTAAAAACTTTCTAACAACCTCATCTTCTTCAATAAATCAACATGGAAAACAGAACGATAAACATATCTGAAAAACTAAAGAAGACGAAACATCAAAAAACATATAAAACTTAAATTACTCCTACGATCTAAGCTACGACGACGTAAAAACAAAAACTAAAGCATTTTCATGCAGAAACGGAAAATAGACTCCTAGATCTAAGCATACGAAGACGACTCAAACTTAAAACATCAAATCTAAGCTAAGACTCAACATAAAACACGAAAACAGATCTAAGGCATAAAACATAAAACAAGACACAAAGTTGGAAAACGAAAACAGAATCCTAAATTAGACTAAAGCAGAATGTAAAGAGTCGATTACATCAAAAGAAAAACAGGAAGCTAAGCTAAGAAAGCCGTAAATTATTTCATCACCCCTTCTCGGAGTGGAATACAGAACAGGAAATGTAAATTGCGAGAAAACCAACACTGAATCGAGAACTGCCAGCTAATCTGAACGGAACCAAGTGTGTGTGTGCAGAAATCAAGAACAAGGAAATGAAAAAAGACTCTGGTTTCATCCCTGAAATAGAGCTGAGACCCTAACCAAATCTCAGAAGATGGTTGAGAACCCCCTCTAAACTACGATGCATAAATTGAAATGGAGGAACTCCCCTCTTTTGGTGTGTTGGGCTCCTTTATATAGGGAGGCGTAGGGCGCTGATCCCTAGGGTACCACCTCCCCGAAATGACGTTTTTGCCCTTCTTTAAGTGGGGCCTCTGGCATTCTCTCCAATGCAGAGTCTGGCTGGCTCCGGTAGAATACCGACTTGATTAGCTCGTTGCTGCCTTTTTCTCCTCCTTTTCTCGACTTTTGCCTAAGCCCTCTTGAATCGTGCGATCTTCGGTTTATGGTGAAATTTACAACACCTGGCTCATAAAGGGTCGTTAGTTCACTGATTTAGGTGCAGTTTTACTATTGAACACATGCATGAAATGAGAATCATCAAACTGCTCACACTTAACCCATACTTGTCCTCCAGTATGAAAGAAAAGAAAAAGAAAAGAGGCAAGTTTCAATGCATGGTTCTTATTGGAAAACGGCAAAAACCAAGAACAAAACCTAAAAATCTAGAAAAGAAGGAAAAACATGAAAGCAACTAAACACATTAACATAAAAAAAAGAAAAACAAATAGGAAGGATAGAACTGGTTTATGTTTATTGGCAATTGTCCCCACAAGCTTAAGGTCAATCCAATCGTCTACAGTCTCAGATTCATTTACCTCTCCTCTTCTACCTAATCATGCTTGTCCGTTTGTCAAGATAGCTTTTATCATCCTAACTATTGGATTCACTCAGTCACTCAAAGGGACGAAGAGAGTATTCATTTATCAATTAAAAAAATAAAAGTAACTTATGACACAATTTCTATGCCCAATAAGCAACAACAAAAACCTTCTTCATCACCTTTGCACTCCATGTCCTTTTCTCATCTTAGGCATAGATGTAAGACATCCAAGTGTAAGCGATAGGGGTACTACATCCGTCACCGACCAAACTTATCTAAATTATACCCATCTGTCCATATAAAATAGTCGCATTGGTCGATAGACATGTTTTAATGCGAAATTGATAAAGTATGATAGAGAAAGAGAAAATATGGATTAAAAAAAAGGAAAAAATAAAATTTAAATAAAATATGATAATAAATAGAGATATTTTCTTCTTTTTAGCAAGTATGTGACATAATGGACATATCAAAATGAATACATAATATACTCCCTCCATCCGTCATTATTTGTCACTGGTTTTTTTTTCTATCCGTCCGTCAGTACTTGTTACACTTACTTTTTTCTACTTTTAGTAATGCACCACGCATTCCACAAGTTCATTCTACTCACATTTAATTACTTCACTGTTCCCAAAAATAGATTAGTTTTACTATTTTTGGCCATTCCCAAAATTAGAAAAATTCTAATTATGGAAAGTTTTTCAACAAATAATAATCATAAACATCATTTATAATGTGAACCCACAATCCACTAACATTCATTCTATTGTCTTTTTCCTCCCTTTCTTACTTTTTCTCATCTCTCCAACTTTATCAATTGCACATTAAAATTCATGTCATTTACATGTTTGTCAATTTTGGGGGGACGGAGGGAGTACAAAACTAATACTCTCTCCGTCCATTGTCCACTTCGGTTTCGGCACGAGTTTTAGAAATGTAAAGGAAAGAAGGTTGAAAAAGATAGTATAATATGAGTCTCATTTTTATATATTAGTTTTAAAATAAAATGTGAGTGGAATGAGTTAATGAAATGTGATGCCTGCTTACCATTTATGGTAAAAAAAATAAAATTGGACAACTAATGGTGGACGGGCGAAAATGGCAAAATTGGAAAAAATTAATGGGGGACGCGGAGAGTATATAAAAGTAGGACTCACATTCTATTAACTTTTTTAACCCGCTTTCTGTTATACTCTCCGCCCCTGAAAAGTATGAACTTTTTTCCTTTTTAGTCCGTTCCTGAAAAGTATGAACTTTATAATTTTGAAAACTTATTTCTCTCTAATGAGGTGGGACCATTTACCACTAATAATACTTTTAAAAAAAATTTCTTTCTATCTCTTTCTTACTTAACCAATTGTTCATACTCTTTGAAGATGGAGGAAGTATTTCTTAAAATCTGTGTCGGGTCAACGTGTGACATCTAGTGACGATGAAGGAGTACTTTATTTAGGCGGAGAGACTAAATCCTTTTGCATGCACCGATCTATGTGATCCATGCGACCTGTACTTGGGTTGGGTCCAAAGCTCTATTCGATTTTATCGATTCACTGGCGTAATATTAATTGTTGATGTTCAATTTGGAGTGCATGGGCCTTTCAAATGAACTGGGCTCCTTTTTAAAAAAAGTAATGGCCCTTTAACCTAAACACTTTTTCTTCTCCTCTATGTGTTGTATAAGCAATAGTATTTCCTATAACCATGATTTATAATTTTAACCCGGCACGGATTTTAAGAAATACTCTATCCATTCTATAATTGTGGAGTCATTTTTTTATTTTGGTACGTTCTATAACAGTGGAGTCATTTCCATTTTCAGTAAAAGTTAACACATTTCTTATCACTTACTTTACTTTCTCTTATTTTATTCTCTTTTCATCTCTCTACTATTTTTATTTTCTACTTTATTCTTCCTTTAATTAACTCACTTAACACAATTTTTCTTAAATCATGTGCCGAAAAGAAATGTCTCCACTACTATAGAACGAAGGGAGTATAAAAATATATAAAATTAAAATGAAATATAAGTTTCACTTTTATATACTTCATCTGTCCTAAGTTAATTGAGACATATTTCTTTTGGATATACTCCCTCCGTCCCCAAATTTTGACAAACTTGTAAATAAAACGGGTTTTAATGTGCAATTGGTAAAGTAAGAGAGAGAGGAAAAAGGTAGTGGAATGAGTATTAGTGGATTGTAGGTCCACATTATAAATGATGTGTAGGATTATTATTTGTTGAAATTTTTTCCACATTTATACTTTGTCTAATATTGGGGGACGGCCCAAAATGATAAAAACTAGTGTATTTTTTGGGGACGGAGTATGAATCAAAAAAAGATCTTTACTTAGTTAAACTGGGAGATACTCCTTCGTCCGACAATAAATGATCCGTTTTTTATTGTGTAGAGTTTTATTTGACTTTGTAAAAGAAAGTATGTAGAGAAACTTAATGTAACGTGACATCTACTTTTATATATTAATTTTATAATACTCCCTCCATCCCACTAAAGATGATTCACTTTTCTTTATTGTTTGTCCCAACCGAGATAACCTAATACTATAAATAGAAATATTTTTATCTCTACTTTATTCTCTGTCTTACTTTATTCTCTTTACTTCACACACAAAATAAAATTGCATAAATTTCTGTGCCGTCCAAGGAAGGGGTCATCTTCCTTGGGACAAAGGGAGTAATATATAACTTAAATGAGTCAACGGAACGTGAGTTTATAAAGTAAAAATTATAAAAAGAAATGAGAAATTTATTGGCGCATGGATAAAAAAAAAAAAAGAACTAAGATATTTATTAGGATGAAATAATAAAATAGGAGCCAGAACAAAGTTAATTTTAGGGAAAAAAAATCAATTAACATGGGACGTCAGTCAAGGAATGCGAATACATTAGCTTGAGAATGAGTAGTATAAATTTAATAATCAAATATAAATGTGATGATTTAATAGAATGCAAAATCTGATTACTATAAATGGAAAAATATAAACAAATCGTTAAATTACGAATGTAATATAAATGCTAAAACTCTGCGCTAATTTGATAATAAACTAGCAAACATTAACCAGAATAAATTCAAGAAAACATTGATCACGTACGATATGGATAGGAATATAGTTGTACATGTTTTTTTCACTATAATTGGAAATCCTAAAATCATAACTATATCAAAGTTATTAAATCATCAGATAGAAATTTGTGCAAGTCATTATTCATAATGCTATACAACCCCCACTATTCCAAGGCCATTATTATGAGAGTTAAAGTAAGGATAGAGTGATAATTTTTTATTCAATAGAATCTTCGCCGACGACTTAATACAGTTGTCAGTTAGTAAAGTACGACTAAATTATACAAATAGATTATTTTCCACGCAATAAAGAATAAAACTCTATTAATGGCGGTGTTTATTTAATTGATTGTAACATAAAAATAGCTGCAATTACCAGTATTATTCAAGTGGTTTTATTTATCCAACATGTCAAGAGTGTGTCTTAAGTTAAAATTTAGCTGTCAAATAGGCAGGACTAAGTGTACATCTACAACATGCTTGACTACATAAACAATAGATAATTGTATGACAAATATTTTTGGCACGCTAGTGATATTCTTTGAATAACTAATATGCTCGTGATTATACATGTTTTCATGCATATTGTACTCTAATAGTAAATAATTAAGACTAATAGTTTTACACCATTAAATCTCAAAATAAGTAAATACAATTAAAGTTCTTGAATTTTGATAAATAATACACAAAATATCAATAAAAGGTTAAATCGTTAATTTATAAGAATTTAGTAATTTTAGTGGTTCTCGTGATACTAAATCAGAATATTAAAAATATCAACACAATTATATTGACATTCTACGTGTACTATATTAAAATAGTGTGAATCTTAAGGATTCAAGACACATATGTTTTCCTCGTACTTGTTTTTGTAAATATTTCAATCAAACAAGAAATGAAACAATAAAAATGAGGAAAAGAAAGAAGACGAAGGTGTTACACCCTTCGTCCGCGAATAGGAGTCCCATTTTTCCATTTTAGTCCATCTGCAAATAGGAGTCCTGGTTCACTTTTACCATAAATGGTAATAGGGTTCCATATTCCACTTACATTTCATTTAAAACTAATATATACAAGTGAGACTCATATTCCACTAACTTTTTTCCATCCACTTTTGTTAACATTTCTTAAATTCGTGCCGCCAATAAATGAGACTCTTAGTGGTGGACGAAGGGAGTATGATTTAGATGGATACTTAGAACCTATAGACCTTCTACAAAACAATAAAGAAAATCCAAGACAACTTTCACCAAAGCAAAAGTCTAATGACTCCACAAAACTAGTAACACAAGAACTAGTAAAGCATACCTTAACATTCAACCTAAGCCCGACAATAGATTGGAATGCAATCACAAAGGATTTTTGATGCATCTTCAAAGATGAAGGGGGGGTGCTCAAAATTTGAGACTTTGTTCTACAATATAATTCAAAAGCTGTCATGGAAAAACCTTAACATGTCTATTTTTACTAGGAGTGAAAAATAGTGATATAAAACAATTCTTGGTCAAAAAGTCACATCCCGGACAAAAATGCTCGACCGGACGATTTCCACGGCTCATTTTGCCCGCCCGCGGGAAGTTTCTGGATAAAAACTGATCTCTTGACAAAAATGCCCGACTGGGCGATTTTGGTGTGGCAAAAAGCCTGCCCGCGCGTTTCTTTATGCATTGCGCGACTTTCTTAAAATGGCTATAACTTAATCTCCCGAATTCCGATTGGGGCGTGCAAGGTATTCACTCGAAGCCCTTTCAAAGATGAAGAGAATGGTGGTTGTAGATTCAACTTTTTATGTCATATTGATAGGAAAATTCCAGTTTGAATCAGACCTCCAAATCCAGCTTGGCTCCTTGTCATGTCTCAACCTTCTTCTCGCACCCCAATCAACCCATGACCCTCGATGTCGTGGTAATCAATGATGTTGAATACCTCGATTCATATCATATAGTATTTTAATAGATTTGTTGATATAACCTCTGTCCACCAATACAAGGCTAAGTTTGGTCGGACACGAAGTAATTTTCTTTATAATTTATGAATAAAAATATACACCCTCCGTGCCCAAAAAATTGATCAGTTTGTCGGTTTTGAGCCGTCCTCCAAAATTGGACAAAGTCTAAACAAAGAAAGTTGTGCACTAGTAATAACGTGGATCCCACAATCCATTAACACTACTTCAACTACCTTTTCTCCATTCTATTGGACATTAAAACCCGTGCCGTATAAGTTTTTCAATTTTTGAGGGACGGAGGGAGTACTAATTTATTAACCCTATAATTATGCATATACTCCCTCCGTCCCAGTAAAGATGACCCATTTCGTTTTTCGCACGTGTTTTGGGTTCTTTTAACACTGACAATAACATTATATGATTCTTTAATTTATATTGCTCATTCTCAAATTATTCATCTCACATTATTCATTTATATCTTAATTATGTATTGTTCTAAGTCATATTCGTTTATATTGTGGCTAATACCAAATATATTCAGCGATTGTTAATAATAATTTTGGATCCTCAGTATAAGAGTATCCCCAGCCTTGCTCTTACTTTTATTCATTTTTTATTCGCAGCTTTTAGCTAAGGCACAATACCTCCAGTCGTGCTCTTAGCTAAGGCATACTTTATGGCTCCCACTATTCTATTATTCTATTTAAATATTTTAATCACCAAAAACACACCCATAATAATAAAATACATTTTAAACCCGAAATATAATTAGAAAGTCCTAAAAAAAAGTGCATAATTAAAATCCTAAAAAAAAAATACTACTCGTGGCCGAATTTCGCCCAAAGGTGTTTGACTAGATCTTTTTGTTGATAGTATGCTTGTTCTTCTTGCTCCGGTTCCGCAATCAGATCCATTTGGTGAATTGTATGAAGAAATATGAGAGAAGTTGATGTAAAAATTGGGTGATGAATGAGGGTATTTATATTATAGATGATTGGATGAATTTGGGGATAAAAAATATAAAAAAAGAAACAAAAAAATATTTAAAAAATAGTCATAAACGGCTCTATTTTTTGAAGTGAGAAAAATATTTGTTTTTTTCTTTTTTTTTTTATTTTTAACAATTTTTTTATAAAAAACATTAACGAATGACGCCTAATTGCATGGGGCAATTGGGCGTCACCACTCAGCTCCTGCAAGTGGCGTATAGAAGTGGGAAAAAGGGGTACAACTGTACCCCCATATTCATTGTATTAATACTACATTTAATGATAATTTTTATATAACCTTGGTGCTCCAGTGGTAAGCTGCTGAATATTCCTTCTCACTGCTCTGAGTTCGAGTTCCATCCCCAGCTGGAGTGAACCTTCAATGTTTACTCTCCTTTTCTTTCTTTTTCTTTTTCATTACTATGTTTGAACACTTTTTTATTTCTATACTCACATTTTCATTTTTGCTATGCATTCTCCTTCTTTTTTTAATTATGTTTATGCATGAATGTTTTTATTTATTTATTTCTGTACTAACATTTTCAGGACTCCTACCAACATTTTCGTTTTTGTAATGTAGTACTCCAGTAATTAATTTATTTAGTTAGGTAAATATTTGCACTAATATTTTATTTTATAGACATTAGGATTGTTTACTTACTATAATCATTTTGATTTTCCCTATTATGTTTGTTATTTTATTTATTTTAATTGATTTATTTATACTCTATTTTTTTCATTTTATTGCTTTAATTTTTTAATATGAAATTCTTAGTTATAACATTTTAGGTAATAATCCCTCTGTCCCATTTTAGGTGTCTCATTTGAGTTTGACACGCGTTTTAGAAAATGTAAAGAAAAATTGATAAAAAAGAATAGTAAAATGTGAGTCTCATTTTTGTATATTAATTTTATAATAAAATGAAAGTGAAATAAGGTTGATGGAGTGTGTGACCTATTATCATTTATGGAATATTCTAACCGGAACTCCTAATGTGGGACGAACTAAAATGGTAAATCGGGACTCCTAAAGTTGGACGTAGGAAATATTGTTAGTACAACTCGTACTTCATATAAAAAAGTTCTAACTATTTAAATTATTTTTATAAACACTAGTATTTTATTTATATCATAATTATTTGTCGTACAATTCGTACCCCCAAATCAAAATCTCTAGATACGCCACTGGCTCCTGCAATGTGTTCCGCGCGTGTGCCGTTCACCGGAAGAGCACGACTTTTAAGTAAGATTTGTGTCGTGCCGTTGACAAGAGTACAACGGCAAGCAGCTCATGCCGTGCTGATGGCAAGAGCACAACTCTTAGCTAAGGCTGCATAAGAAATGCTCTAAAAATCTTGCATTCGCCGTTGCATGCAAATATCATGGTTGAACAAGTAGACTATAAGACTGAAAATATGATCATTTAGAATTACATCTAGTACCTATAAATTCTGGTGAGGGGGTTATGCAAACAAGCTAAGCCGTAACATTATTTTTTTATATATACGAAGTAATTTTATTGATTCAATATTACTTAAAGTTTTATTTTATCTGTAACGGCCATATTTTATTTGGTGGGACTAAACTAGACATGAATCCTATTAAATGCGTTGTCTGAAAGGGCTAGGCATAATAATATATCGCGTATTTTTAAAACCACAAAAATCCAGATTTCAGAATCTGTTGCTCAGCTGTATCATTGTAAGCTTTCTTAAATATTTTTATACCCAAATTAATAATTTTCCGTCATTCTTAATTCTCATTTAGGATTAATATACATGATTAAGATACCACTTTATTATGCTATAAAAATAATAACTTTACCCTTAAGAATAGTTGATAAACATGAATATTTCTTAAAACTTAAAATAATATTGTGTGCGCTATAGAAGTAAATTTAAATTTAAATTGACATCTTTTAAATTCTCGTATACTCATATATATTTGTGGAGATATTGACCGTTAATATCATGAAACTTTCAAAAAATTTGATTTTTCTCATGAATTATCAACTTGGCACTAATATGACGAACTTTATTTGTGGTTGTTATTTTCCACCCGTTAGTTGAGATGGCAAATTAATGTGTAAGTGGATTGTCAGGCTTCTCGGAAAGTTGATGTGCAATTCACCGGGATTTAAACAAAACGATCGTTTTGTTTAGTAAATTGTAAACAAAAACGACAACGTTTAATTTTCTTCCTCATTTGAACAGATTTGTCTTCCTTATTTGTGGTGTGAGATTGGAGTTTTTTCTTCCATTAGGGTTCACAATTCATAGTGCAGATTTAGAGTTTGATTCCATATTCAGGATGTCTTACATGGTGGGATTGAAGTCGATCTTGTAACGTTGCAGACCAATGCTAATCTCGGACGGCGTTATTCTCGTCTTCAATGTCGACCAACGCAAGGAGACCACTGCTTCATTGTCACATATCAGTAGAAGAAAGGAAAGAACATTGAGGCCAATGCTTTTTGAATTTAAATGGAAAAAAAATCTTTTTATTTAAGGAAAAAATGGATGAAAACGTTTTTAGTTTATTTAAATGATTTGCTAACTAGATTTAGGAAATGAAAACCTTTTTAACTTAATTTGCCAACTAGATTTTGTTTTGTCAACTCAACATCTAACATCTATGTCCTTTTAATGTAGTCAGAATCCATCGTCAGTCGAAAGGCTCGCCAGCTTCCTCCCCCCCAAGGGCTGCTCCGCGCAACAAGAGCCATGCAATGCTAGCTCGTTGCTGGGCCGTCCTAGCGAGATGAGTTAGAGCCCACGACGAGCTCAGCAGCGTTACGAATGATCTAATGATCGAAGTAGCATAATTAAAGTTATAGTATGTAATTCATAAAATATATATATTAATTTCTAAAATATAATTAAGGTTAAATATTTAAATCAAATCAAAGCCTTTTGCAGAACTTGTATTGTCACGTCGTTAGTCAAATGTTTCATGCTTTTGGCCGGCACATATTTGAAGATATATCATGTTCTTGGTCGTAGTTGTTATAATTGTGTTTGTGTGCCACATAAATAACTACCAATAATTTTGATAGAATAGCATGTAATTTGGTAGGAAATACCTTGCATAGAACATTTTTTATAACGGAGTGAAATCGCGTAACTTTGCATCAAAATGATGAAATATTTATAGGAAATGAGAGATATATAACAGAGGCCTTATAATGAATAAAATAAAATATAATGTTAAATAAAAAGTCGGCGGCAAAACAAAATAAAACCTTATAATTCAAGAGCTGGAAACATACTATAATCGATTATTAATAGAAAAATTGGTATTATTTGTTAAAAATATAAAGATACCATGTGGTAAAAGGACACCACTTTTAGAAGTGGCGATAATATAATTATAATTATCATTCATGATACTTATAGTATATGCATAGGCAATTAGACATAATTTTGCCATATCAACCGGTTATATCATTTTTTATTACTCTAAACACAAGCGTTAAAAAATTATTAATCCTAAGAGAAAGTTAACAATTAAAACCAATTTTTGATATCTGTATAATCTTATTGATTGTGGTATCTCCAATTAACGTAAAATAATAAGCATTAGACATTAATTGATCTGGTGCAATAAGTAGCGTGGGCCCCAATAAGAGTAACATGGGTTTGTATAATTTTATATCAACAACGGCTTCTCTGTCTCTAAACTACACAAGCTCATTCACTGTATAATCTCTCTCAATTTGATAGCAGCAAATAGCAATGTCGCGATAAAGATTTCCTCCTAAATTCCGCGAAATTGCCTACATTTGTTCCAAGATGAATCATCCAATCAGCATCCGCCACCTCCTCCTATTGGTGGCCGCGGTGCTCCTCTTCCCCTCCGCCGCGCCGGACATCGCCTCCGACCGCGCCGCCCTCCTCGCCCTCCGCTCCGCCGTGGGAGGCCGGGTCCTCCTCTGGAACCTCTCCAGCCCCACCCCCTGCGCTTGGTCCGGCGTCAATTGCTCCCCCGACAACTCCTCCGTCGTCGAGCTCCATTTCCCCGGAATGGGCCTCTCCGGCGAGCTCCCACCCAAATCCTTCTCCAACATGACCAATCTGCAGACGCTCAGCCTCCGCTACAACGCCCTCTCCGGCCCCCTCCCGCCGGACCTCTTCACTTCCCTCACCTCCCTCCGCAATCTCTACTTGCAGCACAATTTCTTCACCGGCGAGCTTCCCCAAACCCTCTTTTCCCTCACCTCGCTGGTCAGGCTCAATTTAGCAGAGAACAACTTCTCCGGCCCGATTTCGCCGGGTTTTACCAATTTGACCCGATTAGGCACGCTCTATTTGCAGAGCAACCGCTTCTCCGGCCCGATCCCGGCCTTGGATCTGCCCTCGTTAGTTCAATTCGACGTTTCCAACAATAACCTAACCGGCTCCATCCCCAATTCCCTTTCTAAAAACCCTAAATCCTCCTTCCTCGGCAATTCACTCTGCGGCGAGCCTCTCGATTCATGCGGCGGCGCCAATCCGAAGAAGAAGAAGAAGCTCTCCGCCGGCGCGATTGCCGGCATTGTAATCGGCTCCGTCTTCGCGCTTTTCGCGATCCTGCTGCTCCTCTTCTGCTTTTGTAGGAAGCGCTCCAGATCCAAGGACGAACACGTGGCGAATGCGAAGGAAGTCGAGGCTCCTCCGCCGCCGATTCCGCCCCCTAAATCGGCGGAGAGCCTTTTTGCGGCGGCGGGGAAGGAGAAGGAGGTGGTGGTGGAAGCTGATTTGAAGAAAGGGTTGGTTTTCTTCGGGAAAACAGGGTGGAACATTGAATTGGAGGATCTGTTGAAGGCCTCGGCGGAGGTTTTGGGGAAGGGGACGTTCGGGACCGCGTATAAGGCCGTGCTGGAGACGGGGCTGGCCGTGGCCGTGAAGCGGCTGAGGGATGTGACAATGCCGGAGAAGGAGTTCAGGAAGAAGATGGAGGAGATTGGGAGAATGGATCATCCCAATTTGGTGCCGTTGAGAGCTTATTACTACAATGGAGAGGAGAAGCTTCTTGTTTATGAGTACCTTCCATTGGGAAGCTTATCTGCCTTGTTACATGGTAATTTTCTTCATTAATTTCTGATTTTGATTCAATATTGTGTTTGTTTAGATGCTGATTAACATAGTACATTTCTGTCTTGCATTAGTTATAGTTAAAAAAATTTTGATCTTTTTGTAGTATTTCATTCAAATCTTGTCCTCTCTTGAGACAAAGACTTGTCCCATTATATTTTGTATTGTAGCTCAAATTATTGTGTAGAATCTTGGCACATTGCATTCAAATTACCCTTCCTTCTTTAGCAATTGTGTATAAAGAGCTGAAAATGTGATTAATCGCCGGTGTTCCAGGAAACAAGGGAGCGAGCAGGACGCCGTTGAACTGGGAGACGAGGGTGGGCATCGCGCTAGGGGCCGCAAAGGGAGTTTCGTACCTTCACTCGCAAGGACCAACCGTCTCCCACGGCAACATCAAGTCGTCGAACATTCTCCTCACTAAGTCATACGAAGGTCGCGTCTCAGACTTTGGCCTCGCGCAGCTCGCGGGTCCTGCTGCTGCTCCTAACCGCGTCGCGGGATACAGGGCGCCCGAGGTGACGGATCCCCACCGAGTCTCCCAGAAGGCGGACGTGTACAGCTTTGGCGTGTTGCTGCTGGAGCTGCTGACGGGGAAGGCTCCAACACACACGCTGGTGAACGAGGAGGGTGTGGATCTCCCGCGGTGGGTCCAGTCCGTGGTCCGGGAGGAGTGGACGGCTGAGGTGTTCGATCTCGAGCTCCTCCGCTACCAAAACGTCGAGGAGGACATGGTGCAGCTGTTGCAGCTCGCGGTGGACTGCACCGCGCAGTACCCGGACAAGCGCCCCTCGATGGATGACGTGGTCGTGAAGATCGAGGAGCTGTGCCGTCCGAGCGGCGGCGGCGATGGCGTGGACGTCTTTGAGGAGTCGTGATTGAAATAGCCGGAAAATTGTGGTTTATTTGTTTGTTCATTCTTGAAGTGTAATATTTGATTAAGGAATTTCCCACTATTTCATTCTTATTTTTTTTAATTTTCTTGTAATATTTTGTTGGTTATTTGCCTTGTTGTAGGAGAATAGATTGTTTTTGATGATTCTTGGTGGTTGTGAACTGTAAAATGAGTATGAATTTATTCTTGTTGAGCTGGCGGTGACCTTTTAATGTAAAGATTTCTTCCAAATACAAATGCACATGACCACCACACACCAACTCATCATATTTTGTTGTCAATGTCGATTTATTTGCAGAAATATATTACTACTACATCGTGACACCAACTACATTGTAGTGTGAAGATATTATTTTTTTGTCTTTTAAAATTATGGGTCGCTTTCAGCCGTTTTAGGTCTGATGGTAGTAAGCCCTTTTCAATTGTTCCTTTTTCTTAACGTTTAAAAGGCTAAAAAGTCAAGAATCTATATTCCATCTATGTTATTTTCTGCAAATCACAATGGATTACTCCCTTTATCCCTTAAATTTTATCACATTTTGACTACATTTTGACTGCGTATGAGTTTGAAGAAATATAATAATAGAATGTGAGTCATACTTTTATATATTAGTTTTATAATAAAATGTGAATGAGAATGAGTTAGTAGAATATAAAAAAATGTGAAATGTTAAAATTTTGTGGGAGGGACGGAAATGAATAAATGTGACAAATTTTATAGGATGAAGGAAGTATTATTACACTATTACTTAAATTTGTTTGAGGGTAAATTTTTTCCGTTTGATTAACGGATTTGATTTGATATAGTTTACCTCTATATCTAATTATACATATTATTTTGAAATTAAGTATGCTCCATATTGAGGATGTCTTTTTCAACACAATGTAGAATCGCTGAACCGGAATAGGAGATTTTCATATAAAAAATCTTGTTTGTCAAAGAAATAAGTGGACTATTTTAGTATATTTGATTCTAATATAATGCAGTTACCATTTTATAACATAATGAAAATTGATGATGGTGGTTTGAGCGTCTTAATTAAGTAAAGAATGTAATTTGGAGCATTTGAGGTAGATATTGCTTACTTGTGATTTTATCTTTGTTGGTTGTTCAACTTTTGATAAGAATTTGCTTTCCAAGTTAGAGTCTTATCATTATGAGTTAAGTGCACGTAATTTCTGGTTGGATTATGATTGGCCGATGAATCTTTAATCCGACCCATATTTTTTTTGCCCACTGCATAACTTTTCCTAGTATCTAATAACATCATTGCAGTAGGTGTCATTACAGAATTTTTAAATGAAAGGATTTGAATTTTTTTGAATTTGAATTCCATTTTTTTTATTCCATTGGAAGTTGGTTTTTCAAAATTCAAAACTACACATTCAGTTAAACATAAATTACTAGTACAATTCTGAATTGAAATTAAGATGATGCATTTACATTTACAGGGCTGAGTTCCATTCCTGTTTGTAGAATAAACTGAAAGTCTGAAACACATCATGAACAAAAACAAAGTGTTCACATTCTGGACTTCAAATGCTCATTAATTACACTTATTTAAATTGTGATATTTATCAAAAATTACATAATTTAAATATCATAAATTACATATTATTTTTAAAAAATTACTTCAATTTTAGTGTTCATGCAAGTAGCTGGACTAAGGCTTCATATTGTTGCAAATTTGCCATTTGGTTTCATCCATCATCTGTGTCTTTTTCAATCGTTGCTAAATATATTTTGAAATTAATTGCTTTAGTCATTGAATTTCTTTGAACATGCCAAAATATTTCTCCTAAAGAACAGTTCGACTACTCCCGTTGTCGAACTCGTCCCCTTCACCTTCAACATTTCTGCTTTACGACCTATGGGATGGCCCCGACTCTACATCATCTCGTTGAGTACTTGTTGGAAACGGAGAGCGTCGTTGTTATACGGTTAGATGAAGTAACACCGTAAAACTGCGAGTCACTTTGAACAATTGACCACATCTCCTTTGTTAGGATTAGTATACTTAAAAATCATGTTTCGAGCATGATACATGATCAGAATTGATTGTATACAACAAATTCTACAATCCACTTTCGTCCAAGCAGGAGAAGTAATGTTATCGCATTGTATTTGCTTATTCATTTATAAGATTTTTCTCAAATATTTAAATGTATAAAAAGTAAACAAAGTGTAATTAATCTAAACAATAGACATGTTGTGAACAACGTTCATCGTATGTAACACAATCGGTTCTTTGTAGAACTATAATACTAGTTCACAACCTAGAGACTACCTATCGTGAAAGGTTGCAGTGTCAATCCACATGTTTCCTTACCTTAGAAAATAAACCACGCCGGTGTGGAATAACACTGGATGATCTAAAAATTGAAATAAGTCTTTCTTGTTACTTACTAAAAGACGATATCTCGGTGATGATTATTTCTTAATCATCGTTGACACAACATTGAGCATATAATATTAATTATGCACTATTTTAATTTATCAAATGGCGCATATATTTCATTATCCAAGAATCTTCATATCTTTAATATGACCAGCCATTTGAAATGTACCTATATATAATATACGTACGCAACAATAAACCTATCAAGCAATAGTTTAGTTGGTTAAGTTAAAGTAGCATTTTGAACTATTGATCTTAGGTTTGATTCCCCTTTGCGCCTATTAATTGTAATATATTGTGAGTCCTTAGATTTTCTCTTGATTTCATTTATGTTCCAATATTTTTTATATCTCCTACTATTTTCTATGTCTTCTTATATTTTCTCTTAAATTCATTTATCTTCAAATATTTTTCTATAACTCCTCTATTTATTTTTTTTAGTAATTTTTTATACAATCTTTTAGCTAGTAAATTTGTATTACTTTTGTATCACAAAGAATGATTTTTCATAATTTAAGAATAGAAATTATTTCTTTAATCCTTAAATATTTAAACATGTCATATTATGTTATTTAAAATCAATTTTAATGATATGATCTTTATTATTCTCTCTCTTACTTAATTTTATCTCCACTTTAACTATTTACTATTCCCTCTGTTTCGTAGTAGTGGAGATATTTTTTTTCGGCACGAAAATTAAGAAAATTTGTGTTAAGTAAGTTTAGTAAATGGATAGTAAATGGAGAATGAAGTAGGAAAGGGAAAAGGTAGAGAGATGGAGAGAGAATAAAATTAGAAAGAGTAAAATAAGTGAGAAGAAATTACTCAACTACTATGGAACGTATTAAAATGGAAAAATGACTCAACTACTATGGAATGGAGGGAGTATCATTTTTTCCAAAACAAGTCAAAAAATGAAACGTCTCGTTTAGACTGGACAGAGAGAGTACTTCTTTAATTTCATGAATAAGTATATAATACTAGCAAAAATCAATTTAATACTATACTCTTTGTTATAAAAATAAACTCCCTCCGTGCCGCCTTATTGACACATTTCTTTTTTCTAATATTTTGTGAGAAATGATAATAAATACTCCCTCCATCCCGGCTAAAATGACACATTCCTTAGCCGGCACGGGATTTTAGGAGTTACTGATTAAAGTGTTTAATTGGAGAGAGAAAATGTGGGTGTAAGTATTAAAATAGAAAGAGAAAGAAAGATAAATATTTTAAAAAGAGTGAGAAAGAGTTGTTGGGTGTATTAATTGGAGAGAGAAAGTTTTCAAAAAAGGTAATGTGTCATCTTAATTGGGACAAACTAAAAAGGAAAACATGTCATCTTAAGCAGGACGGAGGCAGTGGCGAATCCAGGATTTTCGGTTTGGGGGTACGATAAATATTTTTATCAATTAGGAGATTCAGAATTGATTAATTATTTTTTCTTTAACATGTCATTATTTTTTTCAATAAAAAGCTTCATTTTCTTGTATTTGAAAGACTTTCATAGGAAATTATTATATTTATATATTAGGAATAATTTATTTAAACTTTTGCGAAGTGCGTTCTTTTTAATGACAAAACTTCTTTTGGCTTATTTAAGAAAAGTTTCAAGAATTATCAAAAAAAACAAACAAATATTAGCATTAGAAATACAAAACGTAAAATATGAAATACATTAGAAGAAAATTGAAATTTTGTGCAAAACAATTGGAAAATGATAAAATAAATAAAATAAAAGTATTGAAAAAGAATTAAAAGTACTCTTAAAAAATTAAATGTATTACATAAAGAAAATTTTTTAAAATACAAATACTGAAAGGAATTAAGCGTTAGAGCAGTGAAAAGATAAGATAACTTTATATTAGTGGACAATTCAATGTTTTATAAGAAAAAAATCAAAGCATTAAATTTTTATAGCACTGGTAGTAATAATGAAAGGGAAAAAAATGATAAAAATGGATCAACGAAGGGGGACAAAAACTAAGAAATGTGCCTACCAAGATTCGAACTCGCATCTTATGCAAAAGAAAAGCAAACCTTTTGCCGCTGGGCCAATAGCCTAGGTTGTCTTTGATGGAATTCTATACGGTATTATTATGATATTTTTGGGGTACACTTGTACCCCCTTGCTCCCATGTAGATCCGCCAGTGGACGGAGGGAGTAGTTAAACTAGAGAGAAAATAAAGTAAGAGATATAATAACGTAGAAGTGACTCTCTTCTACATTATTATCTCTCTTGTTTTATTTTCTTCCGCTTTAACTATTTTTATCATTTTTCCAAAACACATGCGAAAGGGAAATGCGTCATTTAGACTGGGATAGATGGAATATTTTTTTAATTCGATGTCAACATTGTCACTGTATCTTAATTTCTATTCACCCTCTAATTATTTATATAATTATTCATCTCTACATTACTCATGTTCGATTTATTTACGTAGAAAGTAAATAACTCAACAAATTTTAACAGTAATTTGGACCTTGGAGGATCTGAGTACGATCGATGTTCAATGTCATTCATCCTCACGTGCTCATTTCAGTTTTTCTGAATTGTATGTTTATCAAATAACAAAATTGTCGTCACTTTTATTTATTTGTCATGCTCCGATTCCGATTTTTCCATGACCAATGGTCATTGTATGTTCTAGGTACTATGTTTTTTTTTTTATCTTGTACGACTCATTTGTGCTCTTATTCTGATTATAATATGGTAACTGGTATGCTTCGATTTTGCATTTATTATGACCTATTATTCAGTTGTAGGCAATATTTCATAGTACTTATATGATTCTTTTTTCAATCATCACTTTGTAATTATTATATCTTGTTTATGCATGTTAGATTAGCCTCGGCAATGGCGCCAAAAACTTAATGTACTTAGCACTAAAAATACCTGCAAGTTTATAGTGTAGATCTAGTATAATTAAAGGTCAGTACCGGGATATCGAACACAGGGAATAAGATTGCAACTATCTATTATGTACTAAGCGTCATATACTATTTAGGGACACGAGATTTTTGGATTTAGATTATAAACTAGACATAAATAAATAAACAAATAATAGAAAACATAAAAACAAATGATACAAAACAGGATAAGGAATGTAGAAATTTAAGAACCACAATAAAAAACTAATATCCAAAAGACTTCCTTGAATTACGGTCTTTAGAGTTACTAAGCTATCACAGATGCAAAACTATATATTCTCCCGAAGCATGCAATTTGTAGATTGCTACCTAGAACCGAAGTGTCCTTTCTAGAACTAAGGCAACAACTCCTAAAAGCTCCTAAGATAAATTTGCTTCATTCAAAGACTCAAATCTCCCGATTATATTGGCAAAAACGTCAACTTCTCTTCTTTCAAATTAAACTACTCATCTCTCGAGTATTGTGGTAAAATACACATGCATTTATAAGATGTCCAATCAAACAAATGTATAAGCACAAGAGAAATTGAAATAACTACAAGAGCTAACAAGAAAAAACAATTGAATAAATAACTTATAATCATAGCATGTTTATCAAAAATTCTACAAAAGATGTTTACTATGTTACTCATAGACAAGTAAAAACAACAAAAAGTACTACACATGAAGAAAAACAAAGCAAAATCAAAGGTTGAATTATGCAGTCTTCAGTCTTCTCTTGCCTGGATCTGTAGAGCTCCGCTTCAATGGAAGATGGATGAATTTAAGTGTGGAATATGGGATGGAAGAAGTATAGAGAGGAAGAGGATTGGAGGCTCTGAGATGAATGTTATGAATTAGGTTATGAGATATATATATAAGTTTGAAAAATATTTATAATTGGTGAAAAGTATCCTCCAAGTAATGAGAAAGATGGTAAATTCGAATTCCTCAATTAATAGGAGAGATTTGACAATAGTTTCTTTCCTTTCTTAATTTCCGATTAATTTTGACTGTACTGCGCAATGTTCGTAAAATGACCATAACTTTATCCACAGAACTCCGATTTAGATGTTCAAGGTACCCACGCGAAGATCTTTCAAAGGCAAAGAGAATAGTATGTATTAAGCACTGATTGGACTTCAAACTCGCCGGAAGAAGGGCTCGAACAGAGGCTGCTGCACCTTGGCCATTTTTGCACCTTTTTTCTTTCTTTTTCTATCATTTATCAGCAAACATGTCAAAATACCAAAATGTATAATATACGCAGTTTAAGAACATTATTTGCAAGATTGACATTTAAAGGGAGCCAAATCTAGGCCCTAAAAACATGCAAATCCCGTGTTTATCATTATCTTATATGACCTGATGTTGTGTTTGCCATGGTACGTATCACAACTCTTCGTCTTTAAGAATTCTTAGTTTACGTACTTGTTTTGGTAGCATTTGACTCGGATTCCAGTTGACACCGTAGTTTATAAAGATTCTCAGTTCTATCGCTCCAAGGAGCCAAAAAAATCTTATTTGCTTTGTCTTTAAGAATTCTTAGTTTACGTACTTGTTTTGGTTGCATTTGACTCAGATTCCAGTAGCTATCTTACTTGGAGCATCTTTTAGTTGATAATCTTGAATGCAATGAAGTTTATTGAGTTTTATTTTGTGTTTCAACTAACTTATGTTTTCATTGTGCCTAGTTAGATATATTTAGATTTTTTACGTTGATTTCTAATTTTTACATGCTTGAATTTTCTTAGTTAAATTAGATCTAGTGGTTCTTTAAGTTTCAATCGTTCCTTTATTCTAAAGATATATGGATCTGGTTTTTGGCTAAATTCTGCTACCTTTCATGTTAGTCATGTTAAGCGTCTATCGTTTTCTACATGATTTAGCATAGTTTAATTTCGAGTTAGATCTGAATTTTACAAGTCTGAATTCGAGCATTCATCAATGGAGATTTGATTTCTGATCAGTTTTGTTACTTGGTGAAGAGGATAATGTCACCATCTGAATCTGGGACAACTATGTTGCTTTTGTTACTTTTCTGTCTTGTCCTTCCATCGTTTCAGCTTTATGCAATTTTAGGAGTTTGTTAAGTTTCCACTTTTCACATGGACACTAGTAGTACAACACTCACATTCTCGTACACATTCCACAACATGAAGCACTTGGTGTCACACCGGTCGGGATAAGTATAGTCCCAGTTTAGTTCACGTCTACCTTTCCAGAATGTCATCACAAAGGTATAATGCCTACATCCATCTCTATGGGCTCAATGCTTTACACCATTATACTAACCAGTAGAAGTTGGTTGAGATTTTGATAAGAGAAGTTTATGCATAAATCCCAATGACATGGCTAGATCTAGGTACCCTCTTGGCCAGTTGAAGCATACACCTGCACACCAACTTAGGCACAATCATCATGAGCTTATCACTCCATTTTTGATATCTATAAGTGCACTATCTGTAATTTCTATATTCATATAAGGTGGTGCGCCTTACCATAAAAAAAGGTTCATTTTCACATATTCGATCAGCATCCTCCGCATTTGATCACTACCGGTACTAGTAGCTGTAGTAGTGGTTGTGATCACAACATATGTGAGGTGTGTGAGGAAGGCACAGAGCTCCGTTATTGGTTCTATCACTATGCTAAATGTGACTACTCTTTCCACGTAAACTGCATTTTCTCGCTTGGGCATTTGTCCAAAGTCAACTTAGGAGGAAAATGTAGCATGCCTTGTCACTCTCATCCTCTCATAATTAAACGGATGCTTAAGTTTGGAAGAAATGAGAGGTGTGGGTATAGCAACCAAATCATTTCGGGATTGGTAGATCAAGCGGCTTCCTCCTGTTGACAATGCGATTATTGGATTCATTTTTCTTGTGCAAGGGATTCATTCACATCCTTTCACGAATCACGATTATAGATCCATGGTTTTTGGGAAAATTGATGAACAAAAGTTGTATGATGCTATATTGTAGTAATTGTGGAGGAGATGGATTCACTTTGTTTATGAAACTGTACATGTTTATATTGTGATATGGGTGAGGTGTGTGAATTTAATGAATTAAAAGAGCTTGGTTTTACAAAATTTGATTTAAATCCTTTCCTTTTATAAATCCTTTTGATGGGGAGAATGGCTAATTTAGTTGTAACTGGGAAGGAGACGGATGATAATGTGTCTAAGTAGTTGTATTAGTACTTGTTTTTTGTTATTATTGTCATTACTACATCATTGTCATGAAAGACAAATGGATATTGATTCCAAAACAATGAACTCTTGTTTTAATTTTATTGGAAGGTTAGTCAATTCTATGATTGTATTTAAGATTACATAAAAATTGCTAATATAATTTTAATGAAAGACAAATATGTACATAAAAATTGCTAATATATGAATTACTCCTATTGCTGTATTGAGGATTATGCCACAAAACATAAAATTTGGTCGTAAATATAGTAAACTTAGATAGGAAATCCCAAACTCTATCATGAGCTTTTAAACTTGGAGAATCTGGAGATCAGCCATAATTCGTGATATTAGTGACCAATAAGGTCTAAATAGAATTCTTAGATGAGAAGGCTTTGCTCTTATATAATTTTTGTTTTTACCTTCCTGAGCTTGAAGCAAAAACCCACAATCTTCCGAACAAAATGCTGAATATTATAGAAAATGTCAGGATAGGAAATGTCCCAACCCTCCACATCTTGTTTAGAAGCTCTTCTAGAAACAGTGGTAACTAGCTTAGGGCTATTTGTTTCATAGAGATCTTTACACTTTGTTCGACATTAGAGACTGATTATTATCGGAAAAAACTAACAAAATGGAAGAAGATAGAACACGACACAATAACAACATCATGACATAAGCTCAATCTGAATGCATGAGATGAAGCACTGATATGGAGCGTAATGGCATGGTCAACCGTGGTGGGTGCTTAGCGAGTTCATGAGACACATCCTTCATACACGGCCGCGACTTTGGATCAGAGCTTATGCATTTGAGTGCTGTTTTCACCGCTCCAACCACTTCCCTCGACACTCTTACATCTTCGTCTGGAGATGGCAGCCGCTTGTCCAAGAGTTGTTGCACCATCATGTTTTGAGCAGACAGTGTGGATCTCATCGTCGTCATGGAGGAAATGAAATGCCCTGGATGATCTCCAAACATGATTTCCAGTGCCACAACTCCGAAGCTATATACGTCACATTTTTCTGTGACCATCATTGTGAGGGCTAACTCTGCAACCAACAAACATTTCACCATCATTCATAGATATAGTTAATGTGTTAAATGAAGATGTGGTAGGTAAGCAATATTTAAACCTGGTGCAATATAGCCTCGAGTCCCGACTAACAGAGTCTGATTGGAGGAATTTGGATCCAACAATCTAGCTGTCCCAAAATCAGATAAACAACCTTCGTACTCAGAATCCAAGAGTATGTTGCTAGTCGATACGTCTCTGTGTAGAATAGGCGGGCTGCAATCGTGATGCATGTAAGACAATGCATTGGCAATGCCCTTCACCACATTTATCCTCTTCTTCCAATTCAGCTCCACTGCTTCATCTTCGGCCTTCAACACACTAAACAAGCTTCCTCTTTCCATGTAGTCATATATGAGAAACATGCTTTGTTTGTGCAGACAAAAACCAAAAAGCTTTACAACATGTCGATGACGTATTTGAGAGAGAACCTTGACTTCGTTTCTAAAACACATGTCATAATTAGGATTATCTCCTTCAAATCTGTGAAGCTTCTTAACAGCAACAACTCTTCCACTGGGCAGTTTTGCTCTGTAGACACTTCCATAGGCACCAGTTCCAATGCAGTATTTGAAATCAAAGTCTTGTGTTGCTTCAATGATGTCTTGATAAGCCATGTTGCCATCAAAGTTCCAAATCTTGAATATATCTCCATGTTTGGGATAAGGTGGTGTGAGTGGTGCTGCTTTCTTTTCCCTTCTTTTGGAGAATATGAAATAGATTCCACAGAAAATGAAAATCACAAAGATTACATAGTAAATAATTTCCATGTTAATCCTGGATCCCTTTGGAGGATGTAAGTTGAGATTGTCTAGGAACGATTCTGTCCCAAACTTACGCCATACGTTGGATGGAATCCGGCCTACTAAACTGTTGTAGGACAAATTAATTCCATCCAAACGTGAAACAGATTCAGGGACTTCACCAAAAACATAGTTCCAAGAAAGATCGATATTGAGAAACTGTGCATTAGCACCATATCCAAACTCAAAAGGTATCCGTCCTCGGATTGTATTTCTAGTGAGGTCTATCCTTTTTATAGAAGGAAGCATGTGTATTCCTGCTTCAAAAACACCCTCCAACCTATTCAAGTCCAATTTCAAGATTTCCAATTTTGTTAATTGGCTCATATTCGTGGGCAGATAGCCACTGATGTTATTGTTGCTCAAATCAAGAAATATCAAATGATGGAGATACCCTATTCCAGAGGGAATGGCACCAAAAATTCTGTTAGAAGATATGTCAAGCACCTCTAAGTTTCTTGGCAGTAAAAGAGGCAGCTCAATTTGAAGTTGACTATGAGACAAATTGAGATAAACTAGGCTGGAGCTCCCTATTTCAGGTGCTATGACACTATTACCAAGATCATTATCAGAAAGGTCAAGCACATGTAACTGACTCAAATTTGTGAATGAAAGTGGCAGATAAGAATAGACATGATTATGAGACAAATTGAGATAAATTAGGTTGGAGAAGTAACTTATACTATTTGATGAGATATCTCCATAGAGACCACATGAGGTGAGATGAATGCTAGTGAGAGATGTGAAAACAAGCGGATCCAAATAGCGAAGATCGTGGCAGTACCAAGGTTCATCATCGCACCCTACATTACTAGCTTATCTTTGCAACGCGGCCATGATCATCACAGGTAATGCCTTCCAAGTGGCAGTGGTGAACTGTTGAATTGATATAAGGCCATCCAAAATCCTTCAATGCTTGGAATTCTCTGCTCGAATTTGAAACATTCCTTGCTACTGCTTCACTCAACATTGATTTGGTGATGATGAGGATTATGAAACTAGTAGCAAATCCTAAATCCATCTCTTATCTCTTGATCTTGTAGTTGCAGCTCCAATATTATCTCTCTATATAATTCTTTAATTAACTAGTACATAACATGTTTTTAAGGTCAATGCCTTAAATACAAGTCAACGCTGAATTGTATTCAAACATTGGCCTACTATCCTATAAATTTCCTACTACTTTTCTTTTCCTTTATTCAAAGGTATGGATGCAACCCAAGCCTTGACTTGGGAAGATATTCATTTCATGAAGCTCTTCTAATTTTATTTTGTTTATTAAAAAGGCTGACTTGAAATAATATTGACTATTAATGCAATTTCTGTAAGGATTAAGCTAGCTAAATTAACTTAGTTTGTGTAAAACAGAAGGGAAGAAACTAGGGATTACACATACCAACATACATTTGATCTTGATTCTACAAATATAAAATATTCACAACATAATTCAAGAATAAGAAGGAACCACAGACATTCTACAAGATCATTGCTGAGTATATTTGGTGAGTTTGTTCATACAAATTCATTGATTTTATAAAGGATCTTTCTACCTTGTTTATTTTGATTTGATTTGGCTAAAGTGACTGATGCAAAATATTTGGCAGGATTGGTGGCTCTGGTATGGACCTCAGAAGCAAAGCTAGGGTGATTGGTACAAGAAAGAGAGAAGTAAAGAATAAACGCAAAAGGTGAGCTAAATAAGAGTGTGCAAGGGTGCATGCACACGTGGAATGATAGGAACAAATCGTCACACACGCGTGAGTGTTGGAAGTTAGGAAGTTAGGAAGCCGTTAGGAGGCGGTTAGAGGTTGTTAGATTGGGAATCTGAGCTGTTAGCTTAGTCACAGCTATATAAGCTGATCTTATTCATTGTAATGCGCATATTATGACTTAATGCAAAGTTCTTCTTCTACTCTCTCTTCTCCGTCTAGTAGCTCGATTCGTGTAGGTGCTATTCTGGGTGTCGTTCCTATCTCCGGTGACCTCAATACCGCACCAATGATAATCTAAATTACTCTAAAATTTTCCATTTTTTATTGTTTTGATTGAAGTAAAAATTTAATTTTAATGTAATAAGTTGTTTCATATCTGCAGACTCTTTCTGTCCTGTTAGCAATCCTTCGAGCTCCCCAAGTGGAACTTCGATGGATCTAGCACCGGCCAAGCTCCTGGAGAGGACAGTGAAGTCATCCTATAGTATGTTTATAAATATTTATTTTCATTTATTTATTTGAATTGTTTTATGTACTGATGGGATGAGTTATGATGAAATAGTCCACAGGCAATTTTCAGGGATCCATTTAGAAGGGGACATAACATTCTGGTGAACTGTTTGTCTGCGTGTTTATTTCCCTATATTTGGATTGAATTATATTTGAAGTATTGTGTTTTCTTGCTTGTAGGTCATCTGTGATGCGTATACGCCTGGTCGCGAGCCTATTCCAATGAACAACCGACACAGTGCAGCCAATATTTTCAGCCATCCTGATGTTGTTGCAGAGGTTCCATGGTATTATAATGATTTCTTTTTCGTCTGTGAGTCTGTGACATGATTCACTAGGAAATCTAAATTTTTGGATCTCGGATCTTGTTCTAATAGGTATGGTATTGAGCAAGAATACACGCTTCTGCATAAGGAAGTTAAGTGGCCTCTTGGATGGCCCGTTGGTGGTTTCCCTGGACCTCAGGTACCGATCTCTCCATATTCCTCGTTTTCTTGTCCCTTGATCACTTCTTGTCACAGTTATCGAATTTCTTGTTCTTATAATTAGACTTGGCTTATGAATGTGAGTTGTATGTTTTCTGGTGTTGGTTTATATGTATAAGTGCCAGTTACATATTAGTCAATGGTTGGATATAGGGACCTTATTACTGTGGAATTGGAGCTGACAGCCTTCGGTCGTGACATCGTTGATGCACACTACAAGGCCTGCCTTTATGCCGGGGTCAACATTAGTGGCATCGACGGAGAAGTGATGTCTGGCCAGGTAAAGTTTGGTGTCTCGAAAATTTTGTCTTATCATGTTAATCAACCTCAAGGACCATCATTTTTTTATTTTCCATTCTGAAAAATGTGTGTGTGCACAGAGTGTTGCTAACCGCGGTGCATCTATCCGTGTGGGGCATGACACGGAGAAAGAAGGCAAGGGCTACTTTGAGGATAGGCGCCCGGCTTCCAACATGGACCCCTATGTTGTGACCTCGATGATTGCGGAGACCACCCTCCTCGGAAAGCAGTGAGCAAACAAGGGATTTTGTTTACTTCACATATGATATGTAGCTTATCATATGGATTGGGATCATTGGTATCATTGGTGTATGTTAATAATTTATGTGTGGCCTTGCTCGGAAATTCAACAAACAATGTCTCTGAAATGTTTACCTCGTGTTGTTATAGCATGTCACTTCATTTTCAATTTATTTGTTTTGTTATATTATTATGTGGTTTTGTGCAATAGGAAATTGAACTATAAAAGAGGTGTATAATTTGGCATATGGTTTATGGAAAATGTTTTAGAGACATAATGGCATTGCCATAACGAGGATAAAATAGTAATTATGTACTATATTATATTTTTATTTAAATTTATGTTATGTTTATTTACTTTTTTAACCTTCACATTAAAGTATTCATTAAATATACTTATTTTTGAAAGATTACATCAAATTTTAATAAAAAAGTTATCACATATCCTGAACCCATCTATTTAATATTCTAAAAAAATATATAGTTAACATTTTCTTTTTTTTCTTTATAAATTGTTAGAGTCATAGGATCATTTACTGTATTATACAACAAATTAAAATTTGATACAAAGTATACAATAATCATACTGATTGAGTTTTTGGATATCATTTTAATTCTTTACATTCAAAATTTTAATTAATTTAATTTTTAATATCTGGAACGCTACAATCGAACATCTAAAAAACATAATCACATGTTCTTAACTCGTTATTTACTATTTTGAGTTATATTCTCTCTTTTTTAGTACAAAATATTATAATTCTTAGCTCGGTTCACTAAATCATGCAACAGATTATAATTTGATATATGATAGGAGTAGAGTAGTATATTAATACTAGTTGAGTTCGCGGTTTTGATTTTAAAAGTTTCATAATTTTAATTTTAATATTTTTGCATTCCAAAATTTTACATTATTTAAATTCTTAATTTTTTGAATGTCACAGATCCATCAATCACATGTTCTTAAAATTTTTAAAACATGTAATTGTTTATATTCTTAAATTTTAATATCAATTAGTAGTTGATATATAATACACTAAAATGAATTAAAATGTGAATAGAAGTCTCATCAATTATTTTCATATTAAACAATTCCTAAAATTATAGAATCTAATCTTGTTCATTATTTTGGAAACAATAGGACTCCCTCCGTTCCATAGTAATAGAGGCATTTCATTTTGCGCACTCGTTTTGAAAAAATAATTATAAATAGTTAAAGTGGAGAAAAAGTAAAGTAAGAAACAGAATATTGTAGATAAGACTCTTATTTAAATTATTATTTCTCTTACTTTACTCTCTCTCCACTTTAACTATTTATTATCATTTTTTCTAAACGAGTGCAGAAAATGAAATGACTCTATTACTGTGGAACAGAGGGAGTAATATATATCCTGATGTATACATGTGGCCATTTTTACAACTTAAAAATTTAATAAATTCTTATTAATAAAATAATTGAATGAAAATATATATTTTCATTGAATGATAAAACTGAGAAATTGAGTGTAAATACATGTAGTTGTTTCCATAACTTATCATCTAAATGATTATTTAATACTAATAAAATAATTTAATATGAATGACTATTTAACACTAAATATACATAATCGTTTACAGGGGAGTGATCAATTGTTAACTCATCATTTAATTGCTAACTATAACTAATTTAAGGCCATAGGATTTTAGAAAACGTGTGGTCTACAATTTGTCATGTGTAATATTCGTTTTTATTAATAAAATAAAAAAAGATAAAAAAAACTCCAAATTAGGGTTTTGGATGAAAATGTCAATATAGTGTTTCGAAAATATCAACACAATGCTTTGAGAATGTTAACACAGTGCTTTAAGAATGTTAACTCATTGCTTATATTGACATTCTACATGTATTATAGTGACATATTTTATATAGTATGTTGACATTCTGTTGTACGAAAAAATTAAAAAATTTTGAATTTTTTTTCAAATTTTGACGTCGGAACATATGCATGTAGGATATAGTTGGAATCCTTATGAAATTATCTTTAATTTGATATATGTTATATGAATTTAAAGTTTTGGGATTTCTTTTAAAAGTTAGTTATAACTAAACATGTAGTTAATTGACATTAATACCCCTATTGATATTTTTTGGAATTAATCCTATGGTCTTATTGATGTTTTTCGTTGATCGTATTGACATTTAGGGATTGATGATTTAAGCCCTTAATTTGAATATCTAATGGCTATTATTTAGTTGTAGTTAGCAATTAAGTTATGAGATAGCAATATAACACTCCCCATCGTTTATATGACTTAAAATTTAAATGTTACTACTCCCTCCGTCCCATTGAAGATGACCAACTTTCCTTTTTAGTTTGTCCCAACTAAGATGACCCATTACTTAAAATGGAAACATCTTTATCTCTACTTTATTCCCTCTCTGTTACTTCATTCTCTCCTCTCAACACACAAAATAAATTTGCATAAAATCCTGTGCCGCCAAGAAAGGTGTCATCTTCCTTGGGACGGAGGGAGTACTATTTAATGGAGTATCATTTTAATTTATTTTATATTAGACATCAAGTATTTTTTATAACTTACAAATTTTAGAACTATTTGATAATTAAATAATTAGATGAAAATGACTATTATAATTATAATTTACTTCTAATTTTTATAAATTAAATTTAGTTTTTTTTTTATTTAGAATTTTAAGAATTATTTAATAATAAAATAATTGAATATAAATATTATTTTGTTGGATATCAATAAGAAACTAAGTAGTGAAAATAGTTGAGATTATGTTAAAACTAGTTTTAACCCACGTGCGATGCACGATGGAATATTTTTTTCTGTCGTACACAATTTTAAATTATTAATTGATTATTTAAAATAAGAAATAATATAACTGAATAATATTTAAAAATAGAAAAACACACTACATAATAATAATTCAATAAATATATGCTCCTCAATTCATTTTATACCTAAACACATAAAATTAAATATATTTGAAATGGAGTCAAGACAAACACAATTATTTGGACAATGATGAAGAGACTATATCAATTGTTGACACTTTTGAAAAATATGTTTAAAAATATCCTTCCAATTTCTCTACTAAAAATAATGTAAATCACACTTTTAACTAAATAATAAATCGATAACTCATAATATTCAAAAAAATTCAAATGATAAACTACACAAAACACATTACATTAATTGGTTGAATTAACACTATTATATTAATTAATAATGATAACTCTTTTGAACGTTGGAACGTTTATCTTTATTTATTGCAATTTTAAACGTGGTTTGTTGGAACATGAAACATATATAATCTACTATTTTTTATACTACTTTATAATTCTCAATACTGCAAATTTTCTTTTTGTAAAAATATAGTTCTTAATAGTATAATATATATCTTACTCAACATACTCACCTATAGATAAGATAATTAGATTTTTTATATAAAATCAGTTGTATCACAGACTAATTAAGTGCCAAATCCGAATTTCAACAATAATATTATTAGTAAACAAAAATTTCGTAGCAAACTAATTTATTCTGTTTGAACAACTGATTGTTTGATAAACTCGATTTTGATAGGTTTAATTATTATCTCATTGCTAAATATACAAATTATGCACCACTTATTAATTCATCATAAGTGATAAAATATTATTTTTTGTGACATCACTTAATATAATTATTGTGACGGCCCGAATTTTCGTGCCCTTCTTTTGGAAAGAGAATTTAAATTTAAGTGCTAATGATATACAAGTGAAACAATATATGGAATTTATGTACACATAAATGTGTATTTGGGAGTACACGCCTATGTGGTACATATCAAGACTTTTTACATCACATTGCAGAAAGAAAATGCTACAGTTAATACTCTTTAAGGAGCTCAAGAATCAAGGATTTACTAGCAACAAATAAATGGAAATGAGGATTTAATGAAAATAAGTACAACTTCTTTACAAAGGTCACTCTACATCATCAAACCAAAATTAGCAAAGAGATAGCTACAAATCTTTGAGGATCTTCTCCAGCTCGATTCTTGCTCCCCACTCCACAAAACACCAAGGTGTAGCCTAGCAATAATAGCTCTCTCCCATACCAAGGATCCTCCCTAGTTGTCCTTCACCTGCAATTGGATTTACAAAGATAAAGTGAGAAATACAATTTCTAAGGCAAATGGATAAGAGTGATTAAGGGCATCCACAATGGATACCCTAGTGGAAGCCCCAGTGAGAGCCCTAGTGGTTGCCACATCAGCATGCCCTATCTTTCTACAATGGTAGAGCCCTAGTGGATGCCCTATCTCTTATCCATTTCTCATTTCAATTTTAATAATTTTTTTTTATATTTTCACATATTATAAATAAAAAAATTAAATACTAAATTAAATAAAAATCATACATTACTTAATTTTAAAAAAAGAATTTGTAAATTTCATATTTAATTTTAATCAAATAAAAAATAACAAAATATAAATACACTATTTATAGAACACAATAAATTTAAATAAAACACTTACATTAATCAAATAAAATGAGAAAAGTATAATAAAAAAAAATATGTTGAGTTTGGGGCTTGAACACACAAACTCTATAATTTAACAAGATACATTTACCATTAGGCTAACCTAGATTATGTAATGAAATCAAACAAATTTTTACATAAAGCAAAAAAAAAACTCTCTTTTAAGTGTAAAACTAATTGTCCCACATCGAAATCACAAAGAAATTTGGAGTTGAAAACCTATCTATAAAACTATCATTTGTCCCACATCGAAGTCACAATGAAAGTTAGAGTTGAAAACCTATCTATAAAAGGTTTACTCAAGTAATGCAAAACTTGCTCACTAATTCATGGATCCGTCTTTTAGTACGGATCGTTGTGAAATTATAGTTTTTTTATTTCAAGTTAAAAAATGATTTTTTAATTTAAAAATCGGTTTTTTAGAATTAAAAATTGGTTTTTATAATTAAAAATTAATTTTTTTATAATTTTTTTTTTAGATCGGGCTCGGGCGCGCCTCTGCAATGGGCGTCCGATCTCACGCCCGATCGATCGGGCTCGGGATTGGGCGCGACCGAGGGCTGCAATGGATGCCCGACCGCGCCCGAGCCCGATCTCGGCCGATCGGGCGCGCGATCGGGCATCCATTGTGGATGCTCTAAGCTTCCAGCTCATGCTTCCCAAAGTGGATGTGATGACAATTGGATAAAGAATGGTGAGTCATTTCCTTAACCAAAAGAGTGAAAAATCATTTTCTACCACATGGTCAATTAAGGTACTTGATCACCCAGCATAACACCTTCCAAGACTTTCACCAAGAAGGCAAGGAAGCCTTTTTCAAGATTCAAAAAGAGAGATGAACAATTAGCTAAAAAGGGAATTTGGTATCTTCCCCAACAAGCCAAGAGAATCGGCTATATAAACAGCCATACCACACTCTACCCCTTCCTTCCTCCACACCCATCATACTTAGAAAATCACAAATTTTGGAAGCACAACAAGGAGTGGAAGGGAGAGCAAGGAGTGGTGGGAAGAGAGCAGTCCAAGGATTCACCCAAGCTAAGGTAATGTCCACAACATCGCCTGTGCATCATTTAGAACAAGCCAATAGATAGCATGAGAACTTAGAACTTCAATAGGATTCTCACATCAATACCAAGAACAGTAGCAAACTCATCAAAATCTTTACATAGTAAACATGTTATAGGAGTGAGGACTCTTTCCAGTAGGCATAATTATCACAAGATTAAAGCTTGATCCCAACAATAGTCAATGCCTTTAAATCACCTAGTTACTGCCGGAAACTCAATCTTAGTAAGAGTGGAAAGAGATAAACTTAGCTTGAGGGGAAGGAGCGCCGACGCGACGGAGGCGGCACCGGCAGCGGCTCTGCCCGCCGAAGCTGGCGGCGTGGGTGCGACGGCGGACCTCGAAGCTCCCACGCGCGAGGAAGAGAGCCGGAGAGAGTACGCAGCGCTAGAAGCTCCCCGACACTTGTTCGGCGGCGGCGCTGCGGTCTCCGGAGGAAGAATCCCGGCGGAGAAAAGAAAACAGAGAGGGAAACGGAGAGTGAAAGGCGACACCTTCTCTGTCGGCGACTTCGTCGGGAGAGAGAACTCGACGGAGGCGGAGGTAGGCGCTGCATCTCCCAAATTAAGGGTTCTGATTGGGAAATTAATGGTGTGAATTGAGTTGAGAAAGGATTAGAGGAAAGAGAGACGAGAGACGGCTGGCGCTGGTGAAGCTCCGGCGATCTGGTCGGATTCGTCGGAGAGGGGAGCGATGGCGGCGTGAATTCGTCGAAGGAAGAAGAGGGGTTTGGCGGAGGAGAAACTGTGGCTGCTTCTATCAGTTTGGGAATTTCTAATTGGATATTTAGGAAAGAATTTAAAATAAGGAATTTGGTGTTGAGAGGGAGTATAGCCGATGGAGGAAGGAGTATATTTGGACTTTTATTGATTGGGCCACTCTAGTTTCTTTAATTGGGCCAAGTGAAATTATTTTCCTTATATGGACAAAACTAATTAATTGGCAGAGGGCCATTTAATTTGTTGAGAAGTTGGACTGCGAATTTTAAACGTTATTTGGGTTAGTAAGTAGAAGCTCCAATTAAGTAACAAAAGTGAGAAGTTGGGCTGCCCAATTTAAATAATTGGGCCGAGAATCAATTTAGTTTGGATGGGAATAATTAGTATGCTGGATGGACTTGTTTAATTGTGGAAATGGACTCAAGGGAATTTAAGTAATAGTGGGCCAAGAGTTTTGCTTGTTGGACTGTTGCAACTAATTGGAAGTGGGCCGAGATGTTTTAAAGGAGAATGGAGCATGAACCAAGATTAAATAATTGGGCCAAGAATCACTTGGGATGGATTGGAATTAATTTAAGGACTGAGTTGGAGCTCAAATGATTAATTCCCGAATAATTTACTATGTTTCCGAAGATGGAAAATATTGAAGTTGGAGAAGCCAATGGGTGGCCTTAAGAAAATTCAAAGAAAGGATTTAGAAAGGGATTTTTCCATGAATCCATACTTTATTAAATAAATACCCAAGTGATTATCTTCGAGAAAATAGAGATTTCCCCGAAATTAGTGAAGTGAATAATCAAACCTTATGAAGTAGTGAAGCCCGAGGTAGGATTAGAAATCCTATAAGCCGAGACTAAGATATAGGTGTTATCCATTAGGATACATGCATTGTTTCTCATGAGAAATATTTCAAGTACTAATTAGCGTGCTACGCTATTTATTTTCAAAGGATATTTCGCTCGAGAGCAAAGTGAGGCCAACAAGAGAGTTGTTATTTGGAGATAGGCGTATCAGGTGGACTTTCTTTTAATATCCAACACTATAATGTGGATATAAAGCAAATACTTGTGAAATTATGAAAAATCATCTTTTCTCAAAATGAAGCAGTGATTGTTTTAAAGTTGTTGTCATGCCATAAAATGTTTGTTTTGAGGCCTATCTGTTGGGGTAATAGCCCGCGGGTTTTGGCGATGCCAGCCCGAGTTTAACGAATTCGGTTCCCAATAGGACCGCAAATCCTGTTCGAAATAACGTGCATGTGAGCCGTGGGCCATCAGCTGTTGGCCGGCGATGTGTCCGCTGAAGGTGGCCACCTTCACGGTACACGATTCTCAGATTTGGCGAGTGATTTGGAGAACTTAGATTGATCAATCGAACTTTTAGCTCACACAAAAGAATTTAGTATGCTCGGGCCTTTTAAGAAAAACCCCCGTGTGATACTGTGGATGGATGACAACTATATATTGTATGTTTTGTTTTCGGCATGTGTCCACTGAGTACTCCTGTACTCAGCCCTGCATGTATTTATAAATGTGCAGATTTAAGCAAGGGGGCGGAGGCGTGCTGATCAGAGTCGATGCTACTTAAGAAAATAAGTGTGGATCTCTCGACGCTTCGTGTCTTCATACGCGAAGTCGTTCTCTGGACTTTTTCCGCTGCAGTTTGTTAAGAGAGAATAGTAAACTCTCAACATTGTAACTCTGATTCATTTTGATGAAATGCTATTGTCATTTAAATCCTTGTATTTGAATACTTGGATCCTATCATATGATATTGTTTGACTTTTCAATGTGCAAGTTCCATTTCCATTTCTTCCTAATTCCTTTAAATCCATTTATTAGTCGCGATTTACCCGCTTTCGCTATCCTTAGCAAAGTGCGGTCGTGACAATTATAGCGCCAGCGACAATATATATATATATATACAAAAATAATAAATCGTATTAAGAAGAAGATAAGTATTATACATGTTTCGAGTTAAGGATGTTATATGTGACGCACCAGAATTTCGTCCCTTTCTTTAGAGATAAATCGAATTTATTAGCTTACGTGATCATAGAATTCGCGTGTAATCCTGACTTTGAAATTTCAAGTACTTGATTTGGAGAATGAAGAGTAAGAATATTAGATGCAAAAGAAAAATTATTAGAGAATGGCTTGCTTGGAGAAAATAGGAATCAAGGAGTATTATTTCAAGAATGATGGAGATACAAATGGTACATGCTATTCAAGTTGTAATATGTGAATGGAAGGGACAACACACCCCAAGCTACTCTACCCTTCCTAGCTACACAAAATATTTCTGTTCTTCTTTTTCCATTCTCCCCTCATTCCACCCCACAAAGCTCCAAAGGGACAGCCAAGTTACACCAAGGATCCTGCAAAGGTGGTACACCAAAAGGGTATTAGAAATGGATCAACAAAAAGTAGAGTCTTGGAGCTTCATCAAAATGGTAAAATGCCAAGTTGTACTAGATTATGCATTGCATCATCATCCTAACAAGAGTGAAGGAGAAAACAAAGTAACAAGGGCCATGATCTCATCAAAGATACCTTTCCAAGACTTTCACAAATTTAGTAAAGAAACATTATACCAAGGCTGAAAAAGAGATAAGCTAGCAGCCCCAAAAATAGGAGTCTTTGCCCCAAGACTTGCACAAATTAAGTAAAGAAGCATGGTGCTAAGAAAGAGCTAAGCTGGCAGCCCCAAAATGGGAGTCTTTGCCCCCAAGTTTCCAACACAAGAGGCCTATATAAACTGCCTCCCCACCTTCTTTTTCCTCCACCACTTTGACACCCAAATTTCACAAAGAATTCAAGGAGCTCAGCGAGGAGTGAGGAGTGGAGGAAAAGGCGAGGAGAGGCAGCGGCAACATATGGAGAGGCAGCCGTAAACCGAGAATCGCCAAGGAGAGGATAAATTGCTCGATGGCAAGTGAGGTCAAAGCGAGTAATTGAATTGAAGAATAAGCATACCAGGTGGGCTTTCTTTATCCAGCAGCACACTAGTGTGGATATAAATCAAATACTTGCGAAATTATGAAAAATCATCTTTTCTCAAAATGGAGCTACGATTTTTTTTCAAAATTGTTGCCATGCCATAAATGTTTTGTTTTGATGATTATCATGGAATAGATTGCCATGGAATGTCATTGAATGATGGATGACCGTTGGAGCGGCACTTGAATGGAATTGAATGATGGGTGGCCGTTGGAGAGGCACTTGAATTGAATGGAATGATGGGTGACCGTTGGAGCGGCACTTGAATGGAATGGTGGGTGACCGTTGGAGCGGCACTTGAATTGAATGGAATAATGGGTGACCGTTGGAGCGGCACTTGAATGGAATGGAATGATGAATGATGAAAGAACTTAGTCTGCAGTCGAACTTTTAGCTCACAAAAGAACTTAGTAAGCTCGGGCCTTTTAAGAAAAACCCTCATGTGTTACTGTGATGGCTTGACAACTATATAATGTATGTTTTGTTTTCGGCACGTGTCCACTGAGTACTCCTGTAGTCAGCCCTGCATGTATTTATAAATGTGCAGGTTGAAAGTCAAGAGGATGGAGTGATGATCGGAGTCGATGTTATCAAGTTGATCTCCCAACGGTTCGTGTCTTCATACACGAAGTCGTTTAGTAAGGACTTATTCCGCTGTGTTTTTGTGAAGTGAGAATTTTAGAATCTCACCACCAAACTCTGATTCATTGTTGAGTTCTTTATCCTATCTCCAACACCATGTAATGAAATACTTGACTTCCATGATATCAATTGACTTGGCTTTGTGCAAATCCTCAAGTTCTATCCCTTTTCTTTCCCCGCTTCTTTAATCCCTCTTATTAGTCGCGGTTTACACACTTTCGCTATCCTTAGCAAAATGCGGTCATGACATTATAATTCTTCCATCTCTAAGAATTGTAAAAAATATTAGCATAAAATTCTCAAACCATATACACGCAGTACTCTAACTATTGTAATCAAAGAAAAAAAACAACAATAGATGAAATGGATATTACAATGAAAATTATAAAATAAACTGAACTATAAGTCTGGTCGAGAAAAAACCTCTTTCCGCAAGACAAACCGTAATAAGGTAAGAAGGTGACACTCCTACCATCATGTCATGTAAAATACATTCTAAGGAGATTACATTGGTTTTGTCTCCACGTTTAATAAATTCATAAACACACGCACATCGTACTCGAATGAGTGACGAAGTATTGCTAGGTTATAGATTATCAAGGAAGATGAATTCGATGCTTTCAACAAATAAAATAAGACAATGAAGAAGTGATTATAATCTTGCACATACTACATATTTATAGTGCAGATAGGCAAATAAGAGAGGATGGCCGTTACTTTTATGCAATTGATTATAATACTCCCTCCGTCCCAAGGTATTAGACCAACTTTCCTTTTTGGGATGTCCCAACATATTAGACTCATTTCCTTTTTTAGCAAAAAACATCTATCTTATTTTATTCTCCGCCTTCTTTTTTCTCTCTTCTCTTCCCTACTTTTTCCCTCTCTCATACTTTACTCTCTCCACTTTAACTATTTAAATATCAATTCCTTAAATCATGTGCCCAAAAGAAGTGAGTCTAATACTCCGGGACGGAGGGAGTATTGTAATTGATTAGTAGTTAATTTTTTGAATTCATCATTTTACCGTCATATTAATGTTTGTTGACTAATGTGTAATCAACTTTATAATTTAGTATGTTCTATTGATATAATAATATTGTAATTGATTAGTTCGTTAATTTTAATGTAGCGATTTTAATATTGGAGTCATTTATAATTCAGCAGTTACTCCATGTTTTATTAGCGGCTACTTAAATATTTAATTTCACTCCCTATATTTATAAAATATTTAAATCTATACTCAAAATTCACAAATATTCAAAAACGGCCCAAAACTCGCCTTTTATATGCGTTGGGATCCCCTGCTGTGCAAAATGCCACAGCATGGGATGCTGTGCACATCCCCACCTTTGAATAATTTTACATACTTGTATTATTTTTTTTCATTCTAGCAATGGATGGTGTGAATATGCACAACATCCTCTACTATGGCATTTTGCACAGCAGGAATCCCAATCCCCTTTTATATATGTATAGATTTTGCTAATAAATGTGAATCTTAATTGATACTACTATGTATTAATTAGTTATAGATAGTTAATTTGATTAGATTTGACTTTCCTCTCTAATAAACAATTATACATAACGGCTAATTTTCTTTTTATCTAAAATAAAGATATACTAGTACATATTTAAATTAAGGTTATGACAAAGTGACATAGGAGCATTATGGCATAGAGATATTATGTGACTTTACCCATAGTTAACTATTTATATGGAATTATCATTTTCCCCACTCTTTATTTTGTCCAGCGTAAGCAGTTTTTGGCTAAATTTGGGAAGTTGCTACATACTACTAGTAATTAATACTATTTCTGATTGGTGATTAATGTATTTAACATTTACAATAATTTTCTATTTCGACGATGGACCCATAACAAAGTCTCAACTTGTTATGCATTTGTTATATTTCCACTTTTAGACTCTATTGATTGTAACGAAATTTGTAGTATTATAGCTCTTACCAACTTGTTTACATATTGTAACAACTACATACTACTGTATATAATACAATGAATATTATGTGCTATAAAATATTTCGTTACAATTTACCTTGTATACATTTTTAACGAGGAAATCTCATGTTTTTTAGGCTCTTCTTGGTATAGTGGAATGAAATGGAGAAATGAAGAAATGGCATTCCTACCTTCATTATTCCATTCCTTTGCTTGGTAAATATTTTTGTTAGGAATCACCATTCCTTTTGAAATGGTCATTCCATTCCATGTGAAAATACTCATTCCATCCATTTAGCTAAGGAATGACCATTCCATTCCATTTCATTTTCCTTTCTTCTTATTTTAAAATTTAACAAAATTATATAAATATTATTTTATATTATATTTAAATTTAATATCATTATAATTTTACAATAAACTTAAAATTTAAAATATTTTAATAATTGAAAAATCCACACACACACTTCACACACTACACACACTTCACAAATTCACACACTTTACACACTACACACATCACGCACTACACACATTTCACACACTACACACACTTCACACACTACACACATTACACGTATTTCACACACTTCACACACTACACGTATTTCACACACTTCACACACTACACACATTTCACACACTTGACACACTGTTGCACTTTTTATTAGCACTAAAAATACCTGCAAGTATACAGGGTAGATCTAATATAGCTAAAGGTCAGTACCGGGATATCGAACACAGGGAATATAATTGCAACTAGCTATTATGTACTAAGCGCCAAATACAATCTAGAGAAACAAGAGAAGTTTTGGGTTTTTTGAAAGTAAAAACAATTAAAAGCAATCAAACAACTAAATGCAATTAAATCACAAAGATAAAATATGAGAGATAAGAAAATTCTAGGGATGTGCGTTCACAATTATGGTTATACAAATTCCAACTACAATACCCTAGCACAGTTTATACTTTGAAAGGACGAGTCACCTAGCTTATGCTCATGCGATACAAACGTTGATTACAACATTAGGGTTGTCAATCCTAACACGTAACTCCAAAAAGCTCCTAAGACCTTTGAAAAGTCCTCACTCTCAATTAACAGTGTCGTTTTAAGGGAAGCTAACTGTAGCGTCTACTAAGTAAATCTAACTCGCTAGAACTCTGTCACAGTTATGAAGCAAGCTATATTAATTCATACACGATTGTGTCACGCAATCATGCAGCATCAAAACTACTTAGGGAAGAAACAAAGTAAAAACAAAACAGATATTAAATAGAGAAAGGAATTGTATAACCAAAGTCGTTACTAACACATCCAAAGAATCCTATGAATTTAGTTAGACATAATTGAATAAGCTAAAAACATAGATTGGAGTGAAAACAATTGGAACATAAAACTAAAGCAAATAAAACCCGTAGGTTGAATCCTTGTCGTTCTTGATGTTCTTGTTTCTTTCTCCAACCCGTTGCACAATGAAGAACTCTCAAATTTATGCTAAGGAAGTAATTGGCAAAAAGAAAATGAAAGATTAGGGTTGGAGGAGGAGCTATGAAAGCTCCCCTTTTGGGGGCTAAGGAAGAGTTGAATTCTATGAATGAGGTTATGGGGTATATATAGGCTTTAGAAGGATTTAAATTTGATAATAAGTGTCCTCCAAGCATTAGGAAATATGTAATTTTCGTTCCCCATATAGAAGGAAAAGATTTGGCTTCACAAGGTAAGATCTTCTTTCCTTCTTCAGTTTTCCGCCTAGACTGCAGCTGGCAGCTTTGCGCGACTTTGATAGAACGGCCATAACTCTCTCCACAGAACTCCGATTGAGGTGATTCTTGTACCATCTTACAGCTCTTTTCACGACGAAGAGAATAGTGAGTAGAACACCCTGATCGAACTTCATGATCGCCAGAAATTTGAGTTTGAAGACAGCTGTCACGCGCCGTGTTTTTGTGGCGGGCCGCCGCACCTTGGCCGGCGGTCGCCGCGCGTAGTCCAATAGCTTCTGACTCCTTGTGGCGGTCGCCGGGCGTGTCTTTGTCTTCGCTGAGCGCCGGCGGTCGCCGGAAGTGTTGCGGCGGTCGCCGGAGAAGCTCCAGATTTCCTACTTCGCATTTTTACTCTATTTTTAGGCTCAAATATGCACATTTCTCACAAAAGATTTCAAAATACCAAAATAGATAAAATATGCAAATAATGGACATGTAATGCAACTTTAACATTAAAAACGGACCAAATAATGGCCTTAAAACCGTGCAAAATCCGAGCGTATCACACACTACACATACTACAGACATTTCACACACTACACACACTTCACACATTTCACACACTACACACACTTCACACATTTCACACACTTTACACACTTTTTTTTCGATAAAATAAAGGCTCATACTGCATTTAAAATGGGTGAGCAAGTCAAAGAACAAACAAGTCTAAAACAAAAAACCAAAAAGGCTATAGAGCCAAAACACCTAGACTAACAAGAACGGACAAAAGGATCCAACAAAAGCTCACACAGAAAACAAAGGGAGGTCACCTTAGCAACGGCCATCACCTTTTTGCCTAACTTTGGGCAGCTCCTCGCTAATTTGACTTGATAGAAATGGAAATCCCGGACACCAAGCTTTAGCCCATGATCCCAATCTCCATAAAATAAGCTTCTTCTCAACCTCCCAATTTGGCTCCGCCTTTTCAAAAATCACCTTGTTCCTCAGCCACCAAATGGTCCAAGAGACAACATAAAAAAGCTAGGTCCAAATCTTCTTATCAAACTTGCAAAAGGGACACACTTTACACACTACACACATTTCACACACTACACGCACTACACGCATTTCATACACTACACACATTTCACACACTACACGCACTACACACATTTCATACACTACACACACTTCACACACTACACGCACTACACACACTTCACACGCTACACACATTTCACAAACTACACACACTTCGCACACTACACACACTACACACACTTTACACACTACACACACTTTACACATTTCACACACTACACACATTTTCACACACTTCACACATTTCACACAATACACACATTTTAAAGACCGAACTAGAGACCAAATCTCATCCATCAATTTACAATCTCGTGGTCACAATAATTCATCCAAAAATTATTATTTTATTTATATTAAAATGGCTGAAGGGTATAATTAGAAAACAAGATGATTCGCCCTTGCAATCCCATCGCCACTACCGAATCCCATCTGCGGCGGAATCGCTACGATCGTGAGGAATATGTCGGCCGAGGAGGCGGAGGTGAGGGCGGTGGCGATGGAGTGCCTTTATCGCTACAGCCACTCCCCACGTGAAGCTACATGTATCCTACATTTAAAATATTTATCGTTTCAAGTTTAATATGTCCAAAAAATTCATTTATTTATATAAATTTATTGGAAATTTCAGTTTCAATAAAACTATCTTCTGGAGTGGGCCTTGGTCATTTTTTTAAATTGGGCTAAATATCCTTCCATTCTTCAGCACAAATATATAATTCTTTATCAAGCTTTTCTAATCATGTCAACATGAACTTGATGCAGGAATTAGAGCATAGAGCTCAAGTTGTATCATCGCCCCACTTTCAAAATGAAAGTGGATTGCAATGGTTTGCCTTCTATTTTTCAAGTCCCTGTTTTATTAGTTATGTTGGTAGCGAATGATAAGATCTTTTGAGATTTCAGAGAAGAGATGTCCATTGCTTTATCTTCCCGAGCAAATACATAATTTGGCATGCCTTCATATTAAATCCTCCAAGATAATGCATATATTCTATGTTGTCGTTGATGGATCATGAGAGCCTAATTGGCCTAAAATTGGACCCATGTGGACTTGAACTTTGTGAAATCGTGGGATGTAAGAAGCATTCGAATGTGTTTGGATTGTTTGGTCCGAAGTCATAATTGAAGTTGAGTTGAATCATTTTGAGTTGTGTAAGTTACTTGAATTATTTATCTTTATGGCTAAAAATAAAGTATTTAACGTACTTTATTTTCTCTTTGACTACACTCTCTTTCTTACTATACACACTTTTCTTTATTTATGTGTTGAAAAGAAACGCCTCAAGTTACATAAGACGGAGTGAATAACAAGTATTGTTGGTGCACTACTGAAGCCAAGATGAGATGAAATGTTTGAGGAAAATACATTTTGTTGAAGAAGAAAAATATAAAACCATGTTTGAGAGGAAAAAAATTAAAAATTCAGAACTATTTTTTAATTGGACAAAATATTCTTCTTTTACAAATTGAAAATGAAAATATTATATTTGTTAAACAGCCGAGGAAATAAACGAAAAATTTAAGTATTACTTAAAAACAATGAAGTCACACTAAATTGACAGTATGTTGCACATAGCAAATAAGTTGAAAACAATTTGCAATTAAATTGGTCATTGCTTTTCCTAAATAACAATAGTCAATATAGGCAATAAGTCTCAACTCTCAAGCCAATACATGGAATGATGGAAATGCACTATTGACTTCATCATACATCATGCCCCATCCTTCTTACAATTGAATATAACTGATTTTCAATCTTTAATTTATTTGATCCTTTGGAAAAATACCACTTGAATTTTTCTGTATTTGACTTCATGTCCAGCTCTTAGAATATTTTACACAGCTTGATAATGAACGTTGATTTTTATTTAACTTATTCGTATTTCTTTACTACTGATCCTAATTATTTATGATTAGAAAAAAAGACCAAATCATAAATTAACAAATATTTTATAGTATTGATGTCACTTTTTACCTTTTGTGCTAAAAATATTAGTAGCTAATTCCTCCGTCCTATTAGAAATAAAATATTTACTTTTTAAAATAAGATTTTATATGGTGTTGGTTTGTGAGTTAGTAAGGAGATAGTAAAAAGAGAGACATGAAAGTAGTGATGATGGAATAATCCAAAAAGAAAAACTTTTCATTTTTAATGGGACAATCCAAAAAGGAAAACATTTATTTTTTAATGGGACGGAAGGAATACTTAAATCACAATAATTAATGAAATTCTAGTTCGTCTAATAAGATTTAAGATAGAATAACAAATTACAAAATATCAAATTTTTTCAATTATCTGTACAAAATAACATTTTTAGTGATGTTTTAATTTTTTTTAAAAAAGAAAGGAAATGAAAACAAAAGGAAAATATACTTCTTATATAATCAAACAATGTCAATTTGAATATCACCGAAAGATTAATTTTACACATATGAGTCACTTGTGACAAATTAAAACTTCATCATTTCATATTTAATTTTCAAATACCTTGTAAGACTGTGACCAAAATTGAACAAATTTTACATATGTACGCAGGGACGGATCTATATACACTTTACAAGGGCAAATGCCCCACCTCAAAAAAAAATTATTTGTGCTATTTTAATACAATTTTTTTTTTTTTTTTTGAAATACCTTTATAATGCCCCTTCTCAAAACCTTAAAATCTCTTTGTATAGAATTTTGCCCCACCTATAGAGAATTTCTGCGTCCCTGTATGTACGCATTACGTAAGTTGATAAATTCTGAAACGTAGCATGATGAAATTTTTTGTTTTGGGACAATTGAGAAAAATATCAATGTTATAATATAATTGGGCTTTTAATCAAGTTGCGGGATAAACCAGAATTTAACCAAAATTCATGAATATTTTAGCCATTTACCCTGTATTTAATTAATAAAAAACCCTGTATTTAATTGCTTTACGTGAATAAGAGCTGATTGACCTAGAGCTAATTATAGTGCAAACGTGCAATTAATGTATGTTTCTCTATTATACAGAAATAGGTGAGTTCACAATAATATTTAGGACTCATTTGATAAAAAAGATGGGATATGAGAAGATATGTAAAACAAGATAAGAAATACGGGCTTCATGTCAAGATATGCAAAGATATGATTTTTTTCCGTTGTTGTTTGATAGAAAAGAAATTATCTAAATTTGAATTGTATATTAAATAACATGACTTAACTTGACAAATTGGTGAGATACATAAACAAGGTTAATGTTATAATTTTAGTAAGATTAGATAGGGCCCTGGTCTTATACTGGGCTTTGAGTTAAGCTTAACTATGATATCAAACAATTAGAAATGTCCATATATAATTCTCTATCTTGGTATTACTAACTTATCAAACATGCCCTTAGAATATAAAGAACGATATAGAATCACATTTTTGTTATAGAAATTAATATGTATGTTATCAGAGAGTTTTTAGATGTATTTTGTTAAACTGTTTTATACACATTGTTCTTACATCGAATAAATATATTATGGATACTGAAAGTGGTGTAGTTAGCTTGTATGAATGAATCAAACACTAAAAATAGATAACGTAACATGTACAATGTCTAATACTGCCTCCGTCCCGCTTTAGCAGTCCTATTGACTTTTCTGCACTCATTTTGTAAAAATGATAATAAATAGTTAAAGTGAATAAATAATAAAGTAAAAAAGAGAATAATATAGATAAGACTATTCTCTATATTATTCTCTTTTTTACTTTATTTTTTCTCCACTTTAACTATTTATTATTATTTTTACAAAACGAGTGCAGAAAAGTCAATGGGACTGTTAAAATGGGACGGAGGGAGTATGAATCTAGATCATGTTGTTCTCTTTTATTTCCATTATGTATCAAATATGTAATCAAGTCAGTTGGATTATAGCAGTAATTTAATAAGGACGTGATCAATTGCTAACTAATTATCAATCCAAAATTGAGACCAATTTTTAATCATTAAATTAGAAGATCTTGTGGTTGATATAATGTCAAGTGTAATATATTTTAAATTTAAATAATTATTAATTAAATTAAAAGAGTATTAATGTCAAATTCTATATGTAGTAATTATAACTAACTACTTTCTCTCTCCTCAAAATTATCTCAAATCTTTAAATTTATGTAACTCTCTCAATTTAAATTATTTTTTCGCAAAAAATATATCAAATCAAAGATAATTTAATAAGAATTCCAACGAGATTTCAATTGCATATGTTCCGACGATGTTCGGATGATGAAATTTGATAAATTATATTTCAATTTTCGTACATGTTGATAAGCAGCTTTTATCAACAAATGCAAAAAAAAATCTCAATATATTGTAAGCAAAATCTCAATATTATGCATGTACAATCTCAATAAAAATGTGTCGATATTTTCTTGTCCTTGTGTTGATATTCTAATGTCATATTGTTGATATTTGTAATACACAATGTTGATATAAAAAAACACTCACGAAAATTATCATATGATAACATAATGACGATATTACCCTTTTGTTGATATTTTGTCTACTATTTATTGAGATTTGTGAGCTTTAATCTCATCCACTCATTTTAAAATCTAAGAGTGGAGATTTAGTCTTGATTTTGGATTAGGGTGCTATAAGGATTAGAATAGGACCTAGGCAATTTATTTATTGGTTGGCGTAATGTTTAGAGAGATTCTTGTTCTCGCACCCAAGACTAAGTCAGATTAATTACACTAATCATCGACAATATTTTTTGAAATGACCAATCACCAAAATTTGATTATTACTATATGTACATAGAGTTAGATGTCAATTATTGAGTTTTAAATATTAAAACCTCAAATATAATAAGATATGCGAGGTCTCGAAGTAGCTAATTTGGATATGAACGATCTACATGCATATAATAATAGTTTAGCCTGTTGATTTTCAACTCTTTGCTAATAGTGATGACAAAACTTAATATATAAAATAACATAACTAACCTTAATTAATCCGCTTGACGCTGCAATAACCCTTCGCAATCAAATTAATCCAATTGTGCCCCTTCAGGCGACCTTTCTGGTTTCGAATATCCAATGTATAGTACTTACTCCGTTACCGTGGTTCCGTCCGCTATTTATAGTCTCATTTTAACTTGATACGGGTTTTAAGAAATTGTTTGATTTTATGAAGAAAAATAGAAAATGAGTTAATGGAAAGTGAACTATGAGTGTAATGAATTAGGTGAATTGTGAGTCCCTTTTCCTATAATGGTAAAAAACAAATGAAACTTTAAATCACGGACATCCTAGAATAACAAAATAAGATAGTATTATTTCACGGAAGGAGGGAGTAACCCTTTTCTTATCTCATTATTCATGTCTTAAGGGAATTACATACATATTAACATTATATATATACGCTGCATTGACTAATTTGAGGTAATTATCAATAATGATCATAACATATTTTCAAGTCTCGGTAGATTAGTTATCTATTTTATATACTACATACTCCTTGGATATCTCCGCGAAGGAAATATATACGAAAAGAGTATATTATCTATTTATTTTTTTAAAAGTGAAATACTTTCTTCGTGTTAAGGCAGTTGATTCGTATTTTCTTTTTTTATTTGTGTAAGGTAGTTGAGTCATTTCATTTTTTATGTAAAATTTTTATCCAATCTCTTATTTTACTCTAGATTTCTTCATCTCTGTTACTTTATTCTTTCTCTTACATTCGTCTTTCCACTTTAACTTCTAACAAATCACTTTCTTAAATCACGTGCTTAACAAAATGTCTCAACTACCTTGGGTCGAAGGGAGTATAACTTTTCTAAAATAACCAACTTTAAGTAGAAAAGGTATATAGAAAAGTAAAATGGTGATTTCCAAATGATATAAAATTTTAAAAATTATTTAGAACATAAATGATATTAGAAATGAGTCACTCACCTCTTTAAAAGCCTTATAAGGGGGAGGGTTATCCACACTTTTATAGTTGAGCCAGGATCGTTACCAAGCCAATGTGAGACAAAATATTAGAATTTTAACACGCCCCCTCACGTGTGGGCCGGAATGACACATCGGACTTCCTGATACGTGGGTAGGCAAGATAAGAGATAAAGAGTTAAATCCATCATCGGATTGGGCCGCTCTGATACAAAATTAGAAATGAGTCACTCACCCCTTAAAATGTCTTATAAGGAAGAGGGTTATCCACACTTTTATAGGTGAGCTAGAATCGTTACCAAGCCGATGTGGGACAAGATATTAGAATTTTAACAAATGAGCTCTAAACTAATCAAATATACTCCCTCCGTATTCAAAAAATAAAAACATTTGAAATGACATGAGTTTTAATGCACAATTGGTAACGTAAGTAAGAAGAATTGGTAAAGTAAGAGAGAGGAAGAGAAAAAGTAGTGAAAGTAGAGTTAATGGATTGTGGGGTCCTTGTCTTAAAATAGAAAGATTCTAAAGTTTCTATTTTTAAGGAACGATCCAAAATGAAAATAGTTGCTATTTTTAAAAAATGGTGGGAGTAAAAAGGCAAAAGCCTGCTCTATGAACCCAATTAATATTAAACAACATATTTAACAGATAATATATTATAACAAATTCTCCCATCGTCCATGAAATATTGTCCAAGTTTAACTTGGCGCGAGTTTTAAGAAATATAAAAAAATTGAGTTGAAAAAGTTAGTGGAATGAATGTCTCACATTTATATATTAGTTTTATAATTGAATGTGGTTGTAAAGAATTAGTGGAAAGTGATGTCCATTTACCAAAAACAGATAAACAAAATGGACAATTTTTTACGGACGAACCAAAATAGCAAAACTGGACAATATTTCACGGACGAAGGGAATAATATAAAGTGTTAAAAATATTCAAACATAAATCAGCCCTAAACTATTCGAATAAAATGGTTGAAGCCTATTCCACATGAACCCAGCTCCCTACTTTCTAATATGTTATCCCAATCCTTCAAACAAAGAACCAAAGTACTACCCTAATCCCTCGAACACAAATCACTTTCCCCTATCTTCTTCTCTAAATTTGTACCTTTCAATTTTTTTATTTTTGTGATATAGAAAAGTAATTGATTGGCTTTCATTCATTTTCAAAAGTACCTCAACTATATTCTTTCTTCATTTCTCACTTTGACATGCATTACAACTAAAATCTAAATTGCTAATTACTATAAAAAAAAATAAATTGCCTAAAAAGTCACAAATTTTGGGGAAAGTTTGATTTTTCCAACGAACTATAAAAGTTCCGCCTAAAGTCACGAACTTTATCGGATCGTGCAAATTTTCCAAACTACCCGACCTGACAACATATTTCCGTTAAAAACTTGTCCCACATAGCATGCCGGAGGCGTGACTTGGAAAAATTTCTGAATGGGCACAAAACGACATCGTTTTATGCTTTTATTTTATTGAATCTTCTTTACACGTAGCTGATTTCATCCATAAACCGTTTGTTGACAATTCCACTCTTGTCGATTACGTTTTCCGTGGATTGCATCGGGGTTGCGCTTTCAAAACAGCCAAAAAGAGGGTAGTAATAAAATGCAAACTCTAAACTTTTCAGCACAGTGTCAACACAACTTCATCAACTTCAACACAGTGCAAACAGTATAAAATTTCAAAATTTTGATGTCAGCACAATGTCAATACAACAATGTCAACACAATATCAAAACAATGTCAACACGGTGTCAATCGTTGAAACTGTGTTGATATTTTCTGTCGCTATTATTTTGGAATCTGTTGACATTTTTTATCGGTTCAGATCATAGTTTAAAGTTTGTACAATATTTAGAGTTTAAATTTGATTACATTCCTATAAGGCTATTTCTACTATTTTATACTAGTATTTCTATATTTCTTTATTAAGTTAAATAAATTTTAAAAATTTTGACAAATCAAATAAAAATACAAATGACGAATATGAACCACCACTCCTATACATTAATTATATCTATCACATTTTGAATATATAATTATTTGGTTCCATTAAAAGACTAAATAGCGTTCTTACCAAAAAAAAGATGGAATCACAACTTAAAAACATAAAGTGAAAACTTTTTTGGTGAAAATGTTATTAAAAAAACTAAAACTAGATATATTCAACTAACAGCTTTTCCGCAATACATTACCATTTTCCTACTATTTCATTTTCTGCAAAGTCGTCATCGTTAGAATAGTCAAATTAGATAAATTCAACTAACAGCTTTTCCACACGGCATCACCAAATCACTCTTTTGAATTTTCAATTTTCTGTATTTTACTCAGGGACATAATAGTCATTCTACAAAATGCAATATGCAGCATGTGAATCCAGAATCTTTCCAACGAGATTCCCTCTCATTACAGTTTCTCAATAACCAATATATTATCATTGATTTGAGTATTTATGTACATTAACATTTAAATTAATTTCAATTGCTCTGATTTATTTTATTGCTAAAAACGGCTGACATATCAATGGAGTATATTTTTTATCAACGTCTACTATAAAAGCTACTCACCTCTCTAGTCAAGTACAACTAATTTTGAGAGAGAAAGACAGAGGAAAACCGGCTGAATTCCTTTCACAATGTCGCTTCTTACAGATCTCATCAACCTTAATATCTCAGAATCAACTGACAAGATCATTGCTGAATATGTTTGGTGATTGTTCCTTTTTTTTGTTCATACAAATTCATTGATTTTATAAATAATCTTTCTACCTTGTTTATTTCGATTTGATTTGGCTAAAGTGATTGATGCAAAATATTTGGCAGGATTGGCGGCTCTGGTATGGACCTCAGAAGCAAAGCTAGGGTGATAATCTAAATTACTCTTAAAATTTTCCCTTTTTTATTGTTTTGATTGAAGTAAAATTTTGATGAAATAAGCTGTTTCATATATGCAGACTCTTTCTGGCCCTGTTAGCAATCCTTCGGAGCTCCCCAAGTGGAACTACGATGGATCTAGCACCGGCCAAGCTCCCGGAGAGGACAGTGAAGTCATCCTATAGTATGTTTATAAATATTTATTTTCACTTATTTATTTGGAAAACTTTATGTACTGATGGATGAATTATGATGAAATAGTCCACAGGCAATTTTCAGGGATCCATTTAGAAGGGGACATAACATTCTGGTGAAATGTTTTTCTGCTTTTAAATATGTTGATTTCCCTATATTTGGATTGAATTATATTTGATGTATTGTGTTTTCTTGCTTGTAGGTCATCTGTGATGCGTATACGCCTGCTGGCGAGCCTATTCCAACGAACAACCGACACAGTGCAGCCAAGATTTTCAGCCATCCTGATGTTGTTGCAGAGGTTCCATGGTATTATAATGATTTCTTTTCCGTCTGTGACATGATTCACTAGGAAATCTTAATTTTTGGATCTCCGGATCGATCGTGTTATAGGTATGGTATCGAACAAGAATACACTCTTCTGCAGAAGGAAGTTAAGTGGCCTCTTGGATGGCCCGTCGGTGGTTTCCCTGGACCTCAGGTCACGATCTCTCCATATTCCTTGTTTTTTTGTCCCTTGATCACTTCTTGTCACAGTTACCGAATTTCTTGTTCTTAGAGTTAGACTTGGCTTATGAATGTGTTTTGTATCATTGTATGTTGTTTTCTAGTGTTGGTTTATGTTTATAACTACGAGTTACATATTAGTGTATGGTTGGATATAGGGACCTTATTACTGTGGAACTGGAGCTGACAAAGCCTTCGGACGTGAGATCGTTGATGCACACTACAAGGCCTGCCTTTATGCTGGAGTCAACATCAGTGGCATCAACGGAGAAGTGATGCCTGGCCAGGTAAAGTTTGGTTTCTCGAAAATCTTGTCTTAGTCCGTTTCCTTTTGTTGGCTCTCGAAAAATATATTGTTATTGCAACATCTGCAGTGGGAATTTCAAGTTGGACCATCAGTTGGCATTTCAGCTGGAGACGAGCTGTGGATAGCTCGCTACATATTGGAGGTATTGATTCATTTTATCGTAAATGGAAAGTACCAACGACTTCACTGCTTGTGCTAAAACATGTTTTTCAATCTTGGCAGAGGATCACTGAGATTGCTGGAGTCGTTGTGTCGTTCGACCCCAAGCCCATTGAGGTGACTTTAGTGCATCTTTTCAGGACTTAGCTTATTAGTTGTGATTCTTATTTTTTTTATGTGATTAGGGTGATTGGAATGGGGCTGGTGCACACACCAACTACAGGTGAATGCTGTTGTTAATCCCATTATGTCGATGCAAACTCGTGTGTTCTCGTTGAGGGCTTGTTTGCTTACTTCGCTTCGTATACACTATTGCAGCACCAAGTCAATGAGGGAGGAAGGAGGCTATGAAGTCATCAAGAAGGCCATTGAGAAGCTCGGGCTGAGGCACAAAGAGCACATTGCTGCCTATGGGGAGGGCAACGAGCGTCGCCTCACTGGAAAGCACGAAACTGCTGACATCAACACCTTCAAATGGGTAGCATTTCTTATCATGTTAATCAACCTCAAAAATCATCATCATTTTCGTTTTCCATTCTGAAAAATGTGTGTGCACAGGGTGTTGCTAACCGCGGTGCATCCATCCGTGTGGGGCGTGACACGGAGAAAGAAGGCAAGGGCTACTTTGAGGACAGGCGGCCGGCTTCCAACATGGACCCCTATGTTGTGACCTCGATGATCGCGGAGACCACCCTCCTCGGAAAGCAGTGAGTCTGGTTCTCATCAGCTCAAACAAGGGATACTGTTTACTTCATATGTGATATGTAGCATAGTTTCTCATAGTCCCATCTCTCTCTGCATGTTGTTTTACTTGATTGAGTTCATTGGTGTATGTTAATAATTTCTGTGAGGGGTGATTTTCCATGCCTTGCTTGGAAATTCAACAAACAGTGTCTTTGAAATGTTTACCTCATGCTGTTATAGCATGTTACTTCATTTTCAATTTATTTGTTTTGTTTTATTATTATGTGGCTTTGTGCAACTTTATTTCTGGATGAAATAGGAAATTGAACTATAAAAAGGTGTACAGTTTGGCATATGGTATAGCATTATCATTTTCCCCTAAGCACTGTTTGGCTAAATTTGGGAAGTTGCTATATGCTACTAGTAATTAATACTATTTCTAATTGGTCATTAATGTAGACATTGAATTGGTTGTTGGCTTTCTGTATTTAACATTTAAAATAATTTTCTGTTTTGACGATGGACCCATAACAAAGTCTCAACTTGTTATGCGTTTGTTATATTTCCACTTTTGGATTCTATTGATTGTAACGAAATTTGTATATATTGCTGTTACCAACTTGTTTACATATTGTAAATTTGTAACAACTAGATACTACTGCATATAATACAATACATACATGTGCTTTAAAATATTCCTTATAATACAATATATATACATGTCTTTTAAAATATTCCGTTACAGTTAACGCAGTACTTCCTCTATACTATTAGAAATGAAACATTTTCCTTTTTAATTTATTTCATTAAAAATGAAACATTTCCAAAAATGAAAACAACTCTTCTACTTTTTCTTCTCTCTTATTTTACCCTCTCTTCGTTAACTTACAAAACAACACTACCTAAAATCATGTGCTGAAAAGCAAATGTTGCATATTTAATAGGACGGAGGGAGTATACATTTTTAATGAGGAAATTTCATTTTGCATTCTAAAACCATAGAACGGTTCTTAGCAAAAAAATTTAGGTGACTCAACTTATTTTTAACACAAGTATACCCGCTAATGTACGATGCTAATGTAGCAAACAGTAAGCAAGAGTATCGTATCCACAGAGACAATGCGTGTCAACCTAAGTACCACGAACCAACCTCAACTACTATATAGATGAATCGGAAAGTTTTGTTTTTCAAATCTACTTAAAAGCAAAGTAAAAAAACAATTAAAAACAATTGGAGAACTAAAAGCAAATAAAAGAAAACGGATGTAGATCAAGGATGAGGAAGATAGAATCCTACAGGATCGATAACAACTATCATATGCTCAACTAATTTCCAAACTATGCCAACAAGGGTCTCAAGGGTTATTAAGCTATCACTAAGGTAAAACGATATCTTCACCAGAAGCATACAATTTGTAGATTGCTACCTAGAACCAAAGTGTCCTTCCTAGAACTAAGGCAACAACTCCTAAAAGCTCCTAAGATACTTAGCTTCATTCAAAGGCTCAAATCTCTTGATTATATTGGCAAATGCGCGTCAATTTCTTCTCTTTCAAATTAAACTACTCACTTCCCAGGTATCGTAGTAAAATCCACAGACATTTATAAGGTGATCAGTCAAATAAATGTATAAGCACAGAAGAAATCAAATAACCACGTGAGCCGCGACATAGAAAAAGGAAATCGATTTAACATAAGAATCACTATATCTCCCCCGTAGAATTCTACGAAGGGTTTAGCTACTCATGTTCATTACAAAAGTCAAAGAAATATTCAAAGAAATGTTCAAAAACATTGTTTGAACAAAGGTAAAACTAAAATATGAACTCCTAGAATTATATTCGGCGGATTAGAGGCCTCGTCTTCAATCTTGCGATGAATAATCGTCCTCTGCTCGTTCTTCTCTTCTTTCTAGGTGAAAAACTATGATTTTAGGGTTGGAGGCGTGTAAAGTTGTGTTGGGAGGCGTTTCCTAGGCATATATATACCTAGGGTTGACTTTGAGCGCGAAATAAGCTGCCTAACGAAGCTAGCGGGTCGCCAGGTTTGGTGTGCGTCAAAGCTGGCGAGTCGCCAGCTGTCTACGGCATTTTTCCTGTGCGATATTGGCGGGTCGCCAGGTTCGTTTGCACGCGAACCTGGCAGGTCGCCAGTTATGTCACTGTTCTGCGCATTCTTTGTAAAACGGCAATAACTTCTTCTACCAAACTCCAATTGAGACGTTTAAGATATCCACGTGAAGCTCTTTCATAGACAAAGCGAATGGTATGCATTATGGGCTGATCAGACTTCGAAATCTCCAGAAAAACTGTCTCAAACCAAAGTTGTTGCACATCAATATATTTTGTACATTTTTCTACACATTCTTCACAAAATGATCAAAATATGATACACTCGGATTTTGGATTGTTTTAAGGCCATTATTTGATCCGTTTTGGTATTTTGACATGTTTTGTGAGAAATGTGCATATTTGAGCCTAAAAAGGGAGTCAAAATGCGAAAGTTGGAAATCTGGAGTTTCAGGTAGCGTCAGGTGACCTCCGCAACACATCCGGCGACCGCGGCACTCAGCAGAGACAAAGACATGCCTGAAGACCGCCCGGAAGTTCGTGGCAACCGCCAGGAGTCAGAAGCTTCTGATTTACGCGCGGCGACCGCTGGCCAAGGTGCGGCGGTCCGCCACAAAAACGCGATGCACGACAGTTGTGTTCAAACTCAATTTCCTAGCGATCCTAAAGTCCGATCAGGGCGTTCTACATTTCATTCTCTTCGTTTTCAAAAGAGCTTCGCGTTGGTGTCACGAACACCTCGATCGGAGTTCTGTGGAGAAGGTTATGGTCATTCTACTAAAGTCGCGCAAAACTGTCAAATGCAGTCTAGGCGGAAATTTAAAGAAGGAAAGAAGATATTACCTTGTGAAGCCAAATCTTTTCCTTCTACTATGGGGAATGAAAATTCCATCTTTCCTATTGCTTGGATGAGACTTTTTACCAAATTTAAATCCTTCTCAAGCCTATATATACCCCATCAAATCTCTTCATTGGAGAGCTTATTTTTGCAACATAATTCCCAGAGATTAAAAGTTAGATTACGTCATTGTGCAAGGAGTTGAAGAATGATTTCAAGAACATCAAGAACAACAAAAATTCAACCTACAGGTTTTATTTGCTTTAGTTTTATGTTCAAATTGTCTTCACTTCAATCTATGTGTTTAGATTATTCCATTATGTGTAACTAAACTCATAGGATTCTAAAAATGTGTTAGTAACGACTTTGGTTATACAATTCCTATTTTTTATTTAATTACTTTGTTTCTTTCCTAAGTTATTCTTGACGCTTCATGTCTAAGTGACACATTCTGTGTTGATCTGAGAGAGTTCTAGCGAATTAGGTCCACTTAGTAGACACTACAATTAGCTTCCCTTAAAACGGCACTGTTGATTGAGAGTGAGGACTTTTCAAGGGTTTTAGGAGCATTTCGGAGTTACGTGTTAGGATTGACAACCCTAATATCAGTAATCAACGTTTGCATCGCATGAGCATAAGCTAGGTGACTCGTCCTATCAAAGTAATAACTGTGCTAGGGTATTGTAGTTTGGATTTTGTATAACCATAACTGTGAACGCACATTCCCGGAATTCCCCTTATCTCTATATTTTATCTTCGTGTTTTATCTGCAACTAGTTCTTATTTGCTTTTAATTATTTTCAGTTTTTAAAAGTTTCCAAAATCTTTCGGTTCTCCAAATAGTAATTGAGTTTTAGTAGAAGATAGACACTTTGTGTTTGTTTTCCCCGTGTTTGATATCCGGTACTGACCTTTAGCTATACCGTTGCCACTCTGTATACTTGCAGGTATTAATAGTGCTAAAAAATAGTGCATCAAAATACCAACATAATAGAGAAGTAGGTATAACCATACCTCAAAGTACACAATATATGATTAAAACCAAGTAAAAATACTCTCTAAAACCATGCAAAAACCAAGTGAATCACATGGTTAACCCCTAGAGCATTTACATTACTCACGAATGATGTCATTTTTCATCATGTTAGAAATTTTTTGGACGAGAACGCCTCTAGGCCTTAGTGGGCAGTTTTGTCCATTCCAACTCCCTCAACTTGCACCAAACCGTCGCGCCGTGATGGTGTCAAATATGTCATTTTTTAGATATTTACTAAACCATGCTCTTTTGTGTTCCTCTCTCTCCTCTCTTTTAGTAATCTTTCTTCTCTCTTTAATTGTTCTTTCTTACCTCTGCAACTTTTTTGAGTTTCATTAAAATGACGATTACTTCTTCCACAACCTACTCCACTTAAGGCCATGCGAATGATTGCAATAGTTGTAGGTGACTAAGGTTCACGTCAAAAATTGTTGGTATCAATGATAATGCTTACAAAGTGGATCTTCAGGGTAAGTATAATGTGTCGGCCACATTAAATGTGGTCGACACATTATACTTACCCCGTAGATCCACTTTATAAGCATTATCATTGATGCGCTTCACAATTCGAAAAGGACCATCTGCCTATGGCTGCAACTTCCCCCAACGCCCTCTAGGAAAACGTTCCTTCCTTAGATGAATCCACATCAGATCGCCTTCCACAAAAGCCACCTTTTTTCTACTCCTATCAGCTCGCAACTTATAGCTATCATTCTGTTGGATAATGCAACGCCGTACCTGCTCATGCAACTCCTTAATCTGCTGCACCTGCTCCTCGGCATCACTAAACTGTGTCGTTGTCGGTTAAGGTACCAAATCCAACGGAGTAATCAGATTACGTCCATAAACAATTTGAAACGGACTCCTCCATGTGGTTCTGTTCATTGATTGATTATAGGCAAATTCTGCATGTGCTAACACCAAGTCCCACTGTCGAGGATTATCTCCAATCAAATTACGAAGCAGATTCCCTAAACTTCGATTAACAACTTCTGTCTGGCCATCAGTCCGCGGGTAGTGGGAGCTTCTGAACTTAAGCTGTGAACCCACTCGTCTCCATAATGTGCGCCAAAAGTGAATCACAAACTTCACATCTCGGTCAAAGTCAGAGACTTGGGGACTCCATGGAGTTTCACGCTCTCTCGAATATTTAATTGTGCCACCTGACTTGCGTCAAATGTTTTGTTGCAAGGAACAAAATGTGCCATCTTTGAGAATCTATCCACAACAACCATAATTGAGTCCTTCTGTCTTTGCGTACGTTGCAACCCCAACACAAAATCCAAGCTGACATCCTCCCACGGTGCAGTCGGGACAGGAAGAGGTTTGTACAAACCCCGCATTGTTGTGGTGGGTTTTAGCGATGTGGCATGTCCGATATCTCTCCACAAATCGAGCCACATCCTGCTACATTCTTGGCCAATAGAAAGTAAGAGCGAGTAAGGCCAAAGTCTTGTCCTTGCCAAAATGGCCAGCAAGGCCACCCCCATGCGCCTCAGAAATAATGGCTGCTCTCAATGAGCATTGCGGAATACATAACCCGTGTCCCTTAAATAGGAATTTGTCGTGTATCATGAACTGCTGGAAACTCCCATTAGCACATCTTACCCAATTATCACGAAAATCTAGATCGTCACAATACAAGTCACTAAAAGTGTCAAATCCCACGACTCGAGTTTGCATCGTTGACAATAGAGAGTGTCGGCGGCTCAAAGCATCAGCTACCCTATACTATGTTCCCAACTTGTGCTTGATCACAAAATTGAATAATTGAATGAATTCAACCCATTTGGCATATCGAAAATTCAACTTGTGCTGCCTTGTATGTACTTCAATGCTTCGTGGTAAAAAAATAACACAAATTCCTTGGATAAGAGATAATATTGCCAGTGATTCAACGTTCGGATAATAGCATAAAATTCTTTGTCATATGTAGAGTAACTTCATCGTGTCTCACATAACTTCTCACTAAAAAATACAATCGGCCTCTGATTCTGACTCAACACCCCACCAATTCCCACGTTAGAAGCATCACAATGAACCTCAAACACATCATCAAAATTGGGTAAAACTAAGACAGGGGCTTGAGTGACCTTTAATTTCAACAGTTGGAAAGCAGCGTCCGCCTCACTACTCCACACGAACTTACCCCCTTTCAAACACTCGGTGATGGGAGAAATAATGCTACATAAAATCCTTAATGAAACGACGGTAAAATGAAGCCAAACCGTGGAAACTCCGAACATCATGAATGCTAGTTGGTGTCGGCCAGCTAGTGATAGCATTTATTTTGCCAGCATCCATCCGTATTCCCTCCTTGGTGATTACCAATCCCACAAATGTTACCTCCTCGGTTAGAAAATGGAACTTCTTCGCGTTAGCATACAGTTGTTGCTCACGCGGCACGACAAAAATCTGGCTCTGGTGCTCTAGGTGTTGTGCTACTGAACGACTAAAAACTAGGATGTCATTGAAGTAAACTACTACAAACTTGCCAATAAATGGTCGAAAAACCTGGTTCATGAGCCGCATAATGTGCTCGGTGCATTCGACAATCCGAATGGCATAACCATCCACTCATACAACCCATCTCGCGTCTTCAAGGCTCTCTCCCACTCATCTCCCGGTCTGAGAAGAATATGATGGTAACCACTGCGAAAATCAATTTTTGAAAATACCTGCGAACCATGAAGCTGGTCCAGTAAATCATCAAACCAAGGGATGAGAAATCTGTATTTGATCGTGATCTTGTTGATCACCCTACTATTGATCCATCTGCTTTCGGAACCATTAAAGCCGGAACAGCACATGGACTATGCTCTCTCGAATAACACCTTCCAAAGCAACTCTAACACCTGTTTCTGCAACTCCTCATGATCCTTTGACCGCAAACGGTACGCAGCCTTGTTGGGGATAGAGGAACCTGGAATTAGATCAATACAATGTTGTATATCTCGCATAGGAGGTAAACCAGACGGAAATGTTGCCGGTAAAACATCTGCATACAATTTCACAAGCGGCTGCACTGGTGGGGGGTTATTCATCTCCGGATTGTTACTCTCGATCACGACTAACACGTAGCATGTTGGTGTCTCCGCTGCTGCTACCATGAAAGTTGACCTTGTCAAGAGGTTACTATTCTCGTTGCTTGTTTTGTTGACAACAGAATCATCGTTCTTATCCGGACAAGGGCACAAGGTGATAGTAGCACTGTCTTTCCTGAATGTGTACGTATTCTTAAACCCATCATGCCTGACCTTGTGATCAAATTGGCCAAGGACGACCAAGCAAAATATGACATGCATCCATAGGAATTACATCACACCAAACCTCATCTTCATATCGCTTTCTAGGGCTGGCAATTTTTGATCCAACACGATAATCCGACACGAATCCGCACGAAGTTAACCCGACACGAACAAGCACGTTTATGATTTGGGTCCTTATAGGGTCGACCCAATAAGAACCCGAAAATTTTGGGTTGGGTTGGGTTGGATGCGGGTCGAGTTGGGTCATCCATTAAGAAAAAAAAATTATTTTGATTATTTTTATTAATTAAAATAATATATTAAATTTAAATTTTAATTATTTTTATTAATTAAAAAATATTATAATTTAAATTTTATTAGTAAAAATATGATTAATACTATTATTAATTATTTTTTATGATAAAAAAATTTACTGAATACTTAAATTTTATTAAAAATAATTATTTTAATTATTTTAACTTTATTTATTAGATTTAATTTTAATATACTTTAATTTTATTATTTGGATTTAAATATTATTTAAATTAATTAATTTAATTATATAATATCATATGTCGGTCACTATCGTATAGCGTTTATATTGTGTAATAACTTACTATCATTAAATGATGACCAATATTTTTTTGGATGACACGAAATCCGCACGAATCTGACACGAATCTGTTTGGGTTGAACCCGATAAGAACACGATGATTTGGGTTGGGTTGGGTTGGGTTGGGACCCGATAAGATTGGGTCGATATTGGGTTGACCCGATAGCGACCCAATCCGCATGATTTGCCAGCCCTATCGCTTCCCAATAGAAAATTGAAATGGACATCGCTTGCTAACCTTCAATTCACTACCTTTGATCAACCATAATAGCTTGTAAGGTTGTGGATGAGCAACTGTTTATAATCCCAACTTCTCCACCATGATCGAAGAAACCACATTCTCACAACTACCTCCATCAATAATTACGTTGCATACCTTTCCTTTCGCAGTACACTTGGTCTGAAAATATTGTGACGCAACCATTGCTCGTCCTCCGCAACTGTCATATTCAACACACGTCTAACCACCAAAGTAACCCCCTGGTCGGCATATACCAACTCCGCACTCCATTCTGATAGTTCACCCTCGTTGTCTTTGTTGTCAAACATAGGAATATTGTCGTCACCCACAAACGTCACCATCTGTCGATTGGGGAAATAAGCTTGTATATGCCCAAAGCCTTGACACTTAAAAACAACGCACTGGTGTTCTTGACCGCTGCCCCTTGCATGACCAACGACTTACTGTCTTTTTCATGGTCAACTGTTTCTCCACTTTCAAATGATCAAATTCATTCGTGAAATCCTCTACCGAGAGATCTCCTTGCTTACAACCATGATATTCAATGAAAGCCTCCTGCCTAAAATAAGCTGGAAGAAATTTTCGACGCAATAATTTCTTTATCTTTTCCCATGATTGAATTTTCCCTTTTTCGTTCCCTTGATCGTTGCTTTTTTGTGTGCTCCCACCATATTGAAGCATGCTTCTTCAACTTAGTGGCGGCCAATTTCACCTTATTGCTATCACTAATGTGTTTAATATCAAACACTCGTTCAACCGTATTCAGCCAATCGATGAATTCGTCAGGCAAGGCTCGACCTTCAAATTCTGGAATCTCAACCCTCATGTCGATATCTCGTGCCGGATCAAGCCCGTATTCGCCACGGCGGGGGCCGTCCAGATGAGCGAACGGATTGACGTCTTCTCCATCGTTATGGGTGGATACATCTGTATCCGAATTTGCATCTGTCCATGACGTGAAAGTTATGGAATGCTTTATTTTGTGTGTGTGAAAATAAAGGCAAGTTGATTGAAGAGCAGATGTTCAGTTGACCACTACAACAAAAAAATCCGTTTAAGACGATTTTTAGTGCAATCAAGGATGCTAATTTGTGTTCCTAAATATACCACCAACGCTTCAAAAAGCGTCCTTATTGTTGGCATCAAAACTAAAATTAGAGGACGGAAGTGGAAGTGTCTCATAAAAAGTAAAAGATTAAGTTAATTTGTCCTTAATTTAGGAACACTTTTGTTTGGACCCTAAAATTATTATTATTTTTTAAAAAATTTCAAGGCAAGTAATTGCGTCTGGATTTTTGTATCCTTAAAAAATTAGTTTTTTTGCAGTGGGCGGAGAAGAAATGTTAGATTTTTGGTGTTAACCTAAAGGCTCTGGATACCACAATTGTTGATACTTATACACGAAAATACTACAAAGGAAATGATGGGGTTGGTAGCGGAAACACAAATAAATCAGAGACTAAGATCTATTTAGCAAATTACTCAGACAAAATCTATTCGCGTAATTATCACATGTATCATGCTCATAACTTGAATTAAAACATGTTTTTGATTAATTGAAACCTAAAACATGCTTTTCTACGGAATAGAAGTTATACCTTCTTGATTCTCCAAAGAATCGCAGATTGCTCGTTACTTCTCTACATGAAGATCTTGAGTACTAGACCACATATCTTTTAACTGGTTCCCGAACTGTATTCTGAAATCAATGTGAGCTAAGCTTATCAGAACACTAGGACTTGAATAAAGAAGACAGAAAAATCTCACGGAGGAGAGCTGAAGAAATTGTTAGAGTATTGTATAATAAAAATCACCTTTCGAATGATTGAATACTGTAGTAACTCTTATTTTATTTTTCAAGAAATGAAACAGATTATTTTTATCATAATGATGTTATGTTTTACATTTAATGGTTGTTTATTACATATTTAAATGTTATAAGAAACGTAACAATTCAATTTCTTTGTTTTAGTAGGTACTGGTTGTGGGCGACATCCACTTTAAGGTAACACAGTCAATTCTGAACAAAGAAAAAGAATGAATTTCACAACATAGATAGGCCTTGACTACCTATCGTGAAAGGTTGCAATATCAGTCCGCATATTTCTAAGCAGTACTGAAACAAGAAGACATTGGTGTGGTATAGCACTGAACAGATCTAACAGCAAGACATGTCTTTATGCTATCTACTGAAAGAAGAGGTCTTGATAAATAACTATTTCTTAAACAACATATGTTAGCATTGAGCATACGATATTGATTCCACACTACTTGGACTTATCAAATGGCACGGGTTTTTTATATCCCAATAATCCTGATATATTGGGTAGTGGTGATTAATGTCTAGCTGTGCTAGTAGGCATGCACAAACCGAACCGAACATGCGGTTATCCTAGAACCGGAACCGGAAGTGGCGGTTCAAACCGGGGAACGGTTCGGCGGTTCGGATGGTTCGGTTCAGGTTCAAGAATTTGAGAAACCGAAACTGGCGGATCAACGGTTCAAGTAGGTTTTTTGGCTAGGTCCTAGGCTTTTCAGGTGTAGTGTTGCAGAAAATTGGTCAGGAACTGCCGGTTTTCCATCAGAAATCGGCGGTTTTGGTCAGAAACCGTAGACTGAACCGCCGGTTCCGGCAGTAAACAAGCTAAAATTTCAAATTTCAATTTTTTTTAATCTATTTTTTCCCAATTTTGCTCCTATAAATACCCCATTCCCCATCATTTCTACTCACCCCATTCTTGTGCTGACAATGATTTCTCTTCTCAATTTCTATTTTCTACTCTCATTCTCGTACTTCAATTTCAACATGTCTTCTTCTTAAAATTTACAAGTATATTTTAATTCATTGTTTAAAACTTCAAGTCTTTTGTAAATTGTAATTGTTGTAACTTGTAGTCTCGTTTAAATTTAAATCAATAAAGTTGCAATTTTCATCGTTATTGTTTGAATTTTATTGATGCACATTTCATAGATAAATAAAGACTAAAACACACAAAAAAAAATTGAACCGCCGAACTGGCCCTAAATGGTTTTGGCCAAAAATCGGCATTTTTTTGAACCGGAACCTGAACCGCCAAAACCCTTGGCAAGTCGGTTCATGTTCATGAATTTTTTGAACCGTGAACCGCCGGTTCTGAACCGGAATCGGCGGTTTTTGAATCGTGTGCATACCTAGGTACTAGGATTGCTATTATGTTGGAATGCACGTGAGAGGATCCGGATGTCCTACGGAAAGGGGCTACCCGTAGGTGTGACCAAAGGGGAGCCACCAAAAAATGTGGGCCCGAAGGAAAAGGGCAGCAAAGGGGATGGTGGGCCCGTGGCTTTGGGTTTGCCACCCGGCATGTGTCGTCCGTGGACGTCCGGTTTAAAAGAGGGATGGATTGATACGATCCCACATCGGTTTCACACGAAAGTGTGGAATAGCATATAATAGGGAGTCAACCATTTACCTTTGACCATGGTTTTAGGTTAAGTTAGGGCTTCCTATCTTATATGCTTATCAGTGTACAAAGAGAACTAAATCACTATATAAGTCTCATGGGCCCCTCCTCCTATTACCAATTGGTTTTAGGATGGAACACATGGATTTCTATCATGGTATCAGAGCAGGTCTCCGACTGTGGGTCAGTCTCAGACTGACCCAGCAGTATATCTGGGCCGAAACCAAAAAAAATTGACTGACCTAGCAGTACACCTGGACTTAAAAATTTGGGCCAAATGGTCCAACCGATCGAAAAAAATTGGACCAGTTGTCCAATCGATCAAAAAAAGTCCAACTCTTCCAAGGTTCACCTTGAAGGATTTGAGGGAGGGTGTTGGCAATTGAAACTAAAAAAGTATATTACAATTATCCCACATCGGTGTACAAAGAGTACTGAAATCACTATATAAGTCTCATGTGCCCTTCCTATCACCAATTGGTTTTAGGATATAACTCATGGATTTCTATCACAAAGAAATATGAATGAATATGTAATGTTATCAAATTCATTGAATATTGTATTTTTAAGATCATCTTTATGGAGAAACAAGTGCATAATTACCAGAACTGCTATAGAAATAGATAAATTAATTTATTGATATCATAATAGAGAAGTGTGCTCTTAGTATATTATCTAAATCGAGGAGCAAAAACTTTTAGTTATCCGAAAGTTTTATATGAAATGACAAATCATTCTAAATTAATTTTACCATCGAGCTTGTTTGTGAAATGAGAAATCCATGACCGGTTCATAATTTTTGTGAGGTTGAAGGTGGAGCTTCAATCATGTCATTCCAATAGCAACTCTCCCAATTGTCACCTTCAAAAAAAGCCAGCGTGAAGAGACTGCAAAAAAAAAACATGAGAAAGAACCGGATAATAACAGGCAATCTATACATCCACCAACATGTACCTGGAACCTATTATACCATCACAAAGTAGATATATAAGTTGAATAAAAGAGATCATATATCAACATAGAACAATGATTAGAAAGCTAAAACATCCAACAATTAAACTATATCCATAAAAATACATAGGAGAAATAATTTAAAAATAGTTACATACTTGTATTAGTCATTAATTTCTTGAGCATGAGATATCCAAGTTTATGCAAAACCATCACCATAAAGCCACATTTATAGAATATTGGAAGCCCTTCGAATTCTGCTCCTGGGCCTTCTTCTGTATCATTTCACAAATTAAATTAATGATAAACGTCTTGACCTTTCAAATTATTGTCTATTAAACAAAATTAATTTTATTTAATAAATATTTTTTAATTGAAATGACACTCTTGTAAATTTTTCCAAAACTCCCCTTTTATATATGTATGTATACATAGATTGATATACTAGTACCCCATATAAAAGTATGACCCACATGTCATCGACTTTTTCAATCCACTCTCTATTACATATCTTAAAACTCGTGCCGAGCAAATGATGACAAATTATGGCGACTGAGGGAGTAATATTTATTTATAATATATATTTAATTATGTACAGTATTTCGGTCCGACCAGTGGTTCAATCGGTCGAACCAGTTGAACAATGAACCAGTAGCCTCGTCGGTTCGTTTACTGGTCCGATTTTTAAAACATTGGTCGGCATCAAATCAACGACATTAGGAATTGGGTAACCCTTGTAAGCATTAACTCACGACGTCGTTTAGGAGTTGGGGCGTGCAGAGGGTTTAGGGCTTTTGATCTCACAAAACTCATTCACATTTGATTTACTAATCTAAAAAGAAATGTCTTTTCGGCAAGCAGTTCGCAAATTGTGCAAGGAGCTTGCTAATTCTGCATCACTACAGACTAAACCCTTCAATTCTCTTCCTAATGCAGGTACTTCCTCACCTCATACTGTGTATAGTGACAATACCGTTCAAGCAATTGATGAAATGAGATTTATCTGATAAAGGGAAAAACACAGCTAAAAACTTGGATTTTTTTTGCATTTTCATTTTTTTTTCCATTTTTCTGGTTGTTTTAATCAGTGAGTTCTGATATTCTAGGTAGCTGAACCATCTGATTTTGTTCTGATTGGTATAGCCATATCTTATTTGATTGAGCTAATATGATTGTATATCCAGGAAAGCTATTTGAACTTGGAGGTCATACACGGACTAAGTCCCGTTTGGAAATAGCTCAATGGATTTTTCTGTCTGGACAAGCTGGTATGTAGCATATATTGGGTTATCTCGGCATAACGTTATTGATAGTACTCCATCCGTCCCATAGAAATAGGCTAATTGGGGATGACACAGGTTTAATACGTAATTGGTAAAGTAAGAGAGAAGGAGAGGAAACATCTCCTAGAACAGTGGTGTGTAGTGAACAAGTTTTAAGTGCTCTGATTCAACTGAGAATGTGATGCATATATGTGATTTTAGACGTTGTTATGCATTGGACAAGTACTACTATTGGAATCGGCCTAATTAATGTGAAAAGGGTGGAAGGATAGGAGCCTCATGGTTTGATCATTTTCATAAAAGATGATGCTGGCAAAGATAATAGCACAGAGATCTTCTATAGGAAATTGTTGTATAATATACAGATTTAATAGAAATGCTAAGCTCGGGGAAGGTACAGAAATAAACGTTCTTCACATAATTATCCCCAGTCAGGTATCTGGGTGCGAGTTAAATAATTTCAGTTTTAGTTTTATGTGGAAGCTGTGCTTATATGGCATGTATTTTTGGATAAAACTCGTTTTGCAGCATTCATTGTTGGAGCATGTTCATCAACTTCAATGGCTGAAGATGCGTCAACTGCATCAAGTTCTAAAAATGCTACGAGTACTGATGACTTTAGTGGCTTGCTAAAAGTAGAGGATGAATCAGTGATATCGAATGAGCATACATCTAAATGGAGAGTTTTTACTGATAATGGAAGGGAGTACTTTCTGAAGGCAAGTTCTTTTGTGATTCCTTTTCTAAATAGTCCATTTTTGTGCTCTTTCATCTGGAAATTTTGTTTAATAGTCTTTTTTTATGTCATCTAGGGAAATATTCCTCAAGCTGAAAGATTCTTTTTGTCTGCATTACAAGAAGCTAAACAAGGTTTTGGGGAAAGGGATCCTCATGTTGCATCTGCATGCAACAACCTGGTGGGTCTGGTCTACCTTATAAGACAGTTAGTATAATGATTATAAATTTTAATATATTTTTCTCATGGTCTTTTTCTGGCCATGATACTCATACTGAGTTCTGGGTTTACTTATGAAACCTGTAAGACCTACCGTTTTGTTTGACGTTGCTTGCTCTAGTGCTGCTTATACGTTGTTGAGCAATGCTTTTTAAAGATTTATACACATAATTAGTAACTTACATTCACAAACGTTTCTAACTTAATGTCATTTTAGTACGGACTAGAAGTTGCATGTTTTCTTCATTCCAGTTAATGAAGTGCTGCATGTTTATTTCATCATTTCATGGGAAGCCTGATTCCTTTGAATTTGTCAGCACAAACTCCCTCTCTCTCATGCAGCACAGTCAATTTTAGTCTTTCATGTGTATTTGGTTTATGTAATTTCAGGCTGAGCTGTACAGAGTCAGCAAGGACTTCGACAAGGCAGAACCCTTATATGTGGAGGCCATTAATATACTAGAGGAATATTTTGGAGTAAATGACGTAAGGTACATAATGCTGTCTGTCATAAATCAGTTCTTATGTGACAGTATATGGGGGGGAGAGATTAATAAATTTATTATCTGGTAGAGTCGGTGCTGCCCTTCATAATCTTGGCCATTTCTACCTTGGACAGCGAAAATTGGAGAATGCTCGTGTATGCTATGAGGTAATAATCACACAGGTTTCTGCCGATGTAGCTTGGCTTCATTGCATCTGTTTTATAATTGATGTTACTACTCAGTTTATAAATTGCTCAATCTAGATACTACATTGAATTGTCTCAGCTTATCCACTATGTAAACGACATATAGAAAACTTGAATGATTACTTATTGCCATATTTTCGTTCTTAAACATCAAATTGCTTCTGATATATAGTCAGATCCAAATGAGCCTTTTTATTTGAAATTGTCGTCTACTAAGAATAATAATCTATTAATCAACATAAGAGCAATTATAGTTGATAAATTTGACATATGAACTGATTGAAGCTCATGACATTCCAATGTAATAACTATCCTGTTTCTCTACGTAGTCTTTCCTAAATAAACATGTTAAAGTTTGTGGTTGATTGGGTTCACCCAGTTAGCTTATTGTGGATTAAAATCTCTTTTAACTTCGTAAATATTCGAGCTATACTATTTACTTAATGACTTGGTCCAAACTATCCTGTAGGCATATTCAATCTATACTAACATGCCTTGAACACCATAACTAAGTAAACAAATATTCTTATTTCTAACACCCAAACAACTACATGATGTACGGATAATAGATATTGGTACTTGGTGGTTAATGTTGTCAAAGTTGAAGTATGATAAAACTGTAAAGGAAATTTGGCCCTGGCACCATTTCCCGTAATCAGCTATAAATGTGGAAGTACACCTCTTGGCCTTGATTGATGACCATCTGCATTTGGGAACCTAAGTCGGCTTGGCTTGTTAGAGTGACAATGTTGAATGTCTTCCTTTATCAATTGCTTTGAGATCATGGGATAGTCATCCCATAAACATGAAATATCACTGAGAACTCTATTATGTGAATAATATCTACTCTTTTGTTATATATGTGCCTTATTTGAAAGGTTGCCCCTTCTTTTCATCTAATACTGACAAACTTATATTTCTTTGTGGCCAATTTTCACAGCGTGCATTGAAGGTTAGTCTAAATCACTGTAATCAATCTTTGTCTTCTTTAGTTGTGAATTTTGGGGAAAACACTTCTCATACAACAGATTTTGATTGATTAGATAAAGCGCCGTGTTTTGGGAGAAGCTCACACAGAATATGCTGATACTATGTACCATTTGGGGACTGTAAGCATGAAAACCTCCTCCTTGTGAATCACACAAAAACTTTTGGACCATGGAACTGATGCTACTTTATGAAAAAATTTTGTGATACTTACATCTGACCAATAAATTCAAACTGCAGATTTTATACTTGCAAGGGAAAGAGAAGGATGCCGAGGACCTAATTCTAGACTCTATAGATATCATGGAGGTCTGCAATATATATTCAAACTGAATGCTGATGGGTCTTCTTCCTTTTTATAGAATTTGTCTTCCTTACTGCTTTGCATTATCATGTAGGCAGGTGGCCACGGAGAATCTATATCATGTGTCAGAAGAATGCAGCATCTGGCTCAGGTTAGTTCCATGTCGAGCAGTTTGAAGCATGCACAGTTTATGCAAGCATCTCAGCAGCGGGATTGAATACCCTGATCGAATCCCTAGAGAATCAATTTCACTCAAATATAAACCCAGCCATGCCTACTAGTGCCCATCTTTTTTCGCAAGTCAATAACTCAATAACCATTTTGTTAATATCTATTCCTGCAATGAAGTTATGTTCACCCATCCATGGCAGACTTGGTACATATAAGCATACAGAAGTTCTCATCATTCAACTTTTAAGCCATGAGACATTCCAAAATTGTGAAATCATGTGGTATGACCTGTTTCTCCTTATTTCAAGGGATGGAACAAAAAGAGAGAATGAGAAGAAGCAATATTCGTAAAGAGAATTGCAATATATGTTCTCAAGTTTCACCTAAGCCACTTCCTACGCACCATACCATGTCAACTTAAATTCATAGCTCAATATACTCTTGCAAGAAAGGTTGCTGTAGAACTGAGGGAATATGTATAGTTTCTGGGTTGAGTATGTCATGAGTGATAGAGTGAGAGACTACATGACAAGTAAATTGATCTTTAGTTAATTAAAAAACATCTTTTGACCATTGTACTTTTGTGTTATGCGGCAATTCTTCTTTTTGGAACCTTTTGAAGTGCACATATATTCTATTCTAGGTGTGTTCAGTACTATTTTCTTCCTGGTGATTGTAGATATACAACAAGTCCAACCGATTTCCTGAAGCTGAGAATATATTGAGAAAGATTCTTCATATGATGGAATTATCAAAGGTTTATCATTTTCTGCTATTTATGATCTATTCTACAAAATCTTTCAACTCTATTGTAGCTCAGTCATTGGCCTTTTGTATTCATTATCTACTTCTTCCTATTACTTTATTGATTTAACTGGGAGTCGAAATTTTCTGTTGTAGTACTTATTTTTTATATTAATATTTGTAGATTATTTTATGCCACAGGGTTGGAAATATTTAGATACTGTTGTTATAGCTGAACGGCTTGCATTAACCCTTGAAGCAGCAGGGAAATTAAAGGAAGCAGTAGAACTGTTAGAGAGGTACATTAATTTTAAGCACTAAAAGTAGGAGCAAATCCAAATGGTTCCTAATGGATATTAACAAATTCTCTTCTGTGGCAGATGTCTTGATGCCAGGAAAAACTTGCTTCATCGCGAACATATTCAGGTTTAATGGATTTAGGGCCATGTCCTTTCCTAAACTTGCTTCTACATGTGCATTGACAATTTCATAATTCTGCTGGTTCAAAACTCATGGCAATAGAGTACATGAATCATCTTAAAACTTGACTGTGTTAATAGACTGTCAATAGGAATTAGAAGTAAAAGGGCCTTAATTTATTTATTTGCTTTTCACTCTTATCGTGGGACCCCTTATTGTCCTCAAGTCTTATTGCAACAAAATTTCCTGTCAATAGACTGCTGCTGACATGCTCCACATTGCAAGAATGAATATTCTCATAATCAAGGAGCTACCAGAGGCCAACAATTCTCAAGCTATAGCTGAGCGTGATAAAGCCAAAAGTCTATTGAACGAGTCAGTAAGGTTAGCATGCATGAGCATTATAACATAGTCTCGCTTGATGGAAAAAACTCTAACCATAGCTGTCGTAGTATCAGGCAGATACGCTAATAAAAGCAATTTTTTATTCACTTTATGGATGTGGCTTTTGACTGTTTAATGGCCATCTTTGCAGGATAGCTCGAAAACTCATTGATCGATTTCTGGAACAGAAAGAAAAGACAGAACGCTTTGGAGTATCCCAAAGAACTAGAAAAGATGGTCATTCAGCAGTTGTAATACTAGTAAGTTTTCCCTTTCTGATACTGGCAAGAGAAAAAATCGATATTTGGTATGAGAATGAGATATAGGAGTCCCGGTTCACTTTTACTATAAAATGTAGGTAGGCTCCATGTTTCACTTACTCATTCCACTCACATTTTATTCTAAAATTAATATTGAAATGGGATTCACATTCCACTATCTTTTTCCACTAAATACGTGCCGAACTTAACCGGGACTCCTAGTTGTGGACGGAGGGAGTATTTCATTACCACTTTTCAGTATTTCTATCTGTTACTAACAAAAGAACTCTAGCCTTTCAATATTTCTCTCTCTTTTTGTTTATTGGAAAACTTAACTCGTTCAACTTACAAGTGATCATAATTTAATATTCGTTCTACACGCGTTTGTAGCTACAATCGTTCAATGCTCTTGGTGCGTTGGAGATCATGGAGCAGGGCTTTCTCAGCTCACAGGTCAGTCAATCAATTTTCATTTACTATGTTATGCAATGAGTTCAGAGAGTAATAGTTGTGGACGATTTTATATAGATGCTGTCAAACATCAAATTCTGATCAAAGCATATTGATTCCTAGCCATTAATAATCTAATGTGACATTCCCTGTGAGGAAATGGATTGTAAAATCATTAGTCATTCTAATTGACTCGGTAATTTGCTCTAGTACATTTTATCCATCTATATATGAGCTCTGATGCTGGAATATATGCATGTATGATGCTCTTAGACACAGGAGCACAATAAGGCCGAGGCTAATGCTTCTCTCCGTCAATGCATTTCCACGTTTCAGGAGGTATGTTCAATCCAAACCCTGAAAGCTTACTCTGATCTTTGAATTATTTTCCATGTAATTGTGTTTAAAGTCGAGTATGTGTCCTTTGATGTTTTTATCGATGGAAACCAATTTTGGCGGTTTTATCGAATTCAGTCTGCTAATAAATTGCCTGTCCCCAGTTTAGGAACAACAAACGTTCTCAAAATTCTTGATGAACTTTAAACTTCCTTGGTTTCACATGATATGACAACAGGGGAGTATTACTCTGTCTAGCGATTTTGTTGACATGTCCACTGGCATATAGATTAGACCCGATTTTCGTCTTTTTAATCCATTTCTAATAGTTTGTCACTAAACTTATGTATCTTGTGCAGTTGAGATCTGAACAATCAATATCCGATTCTCCAGAAATCAAAGCAGAGTATCTCTTGTGTTTACGGAGCCTTTATCTCTCGATTAGGAAAGGTGCTGCAAGGCAAGCGGGCGAAGAAAAGGAAATACAAGAAGAAATTAGACGTGTCGAAGACGAGATATCTAACGCTGGAAAAACTTGAATTTTACAATAATACATTTCCGAATATTACACCATCAAAGGTTAGTTTGAAATAGTCAAGCAAATATTTTTTTTTAATAAACCCTCAATTGCTTTGGAAAATAGAATAAGACGTGTTTCCTTTTATTTTCTAGTTTTATTTGCGTTGGTGCAAAATTATGTATTAGTACATTGATAAAAATTTTATCAAGATTCTTATAAAATCGACCTTTGATAGAATGGGAATAGAAGACTATGGCTAAATATGTTAACAATTATGCCCTTCTAGGCCTTTTGACTTAGGTCTCAATCTCATATATGGACTGCTGAATCATTGGTCCATTTAGTTGTTAATTTTTATTGTATATTACTCCCTCCATCCACGAAAAATAGGACACATTGTGAATGACACGGGTTTTAATATGGAATTGGTAAACTAAGAGAGAAGAAAAAAAAAATAAGAGAAAAGTAGTGTTAGTGGAATGTGGTATTCATATTATTAGTAAGAGAGAAGTAGTGTTAGTGGAATGTGGTATTCATATTATTAGTAAGAGAGAAGTAGTGTTAGTGGAATGTGAGGTTCATATTATTTGTAAGAGAGAAGGGGAAAAAAAGTAAAAGAGAAGAAGTTCAAAACTTTTCTTTTTTAAATGTGCTCTATTTTTTGTGGACAACAAAAAATGAAAAATGTGTTCTATTTTTCGTAGATCGAGGGAGCAGTAATTATTAAGTAGTATTTAGTTTTAAATTGATTTTTTTTCAGTTAATTCGTATTATGCAGATCGTACCGATAGTTTACTATCACAAATATAAACAATTAAGTCATAAAATTTGAGTTAGTGTTACATCATTTATTTTTTAATTCATCACTTTTTATCAATCTCTAATTACATATATTAATTTAAATTGTAATAAGTTTACGTTAAAAATAATTAAAATATAAAAATTACTATATAATTAAAATCTTAATTTTTGAAAAACTTCATGATTAAAATTAAAGATCTCTCAATTCATGTGATCGTTTGAACATTCCTATGCATGAACATATTCTCATGGCTGATCTTTTCTCAAAGAAACACTAATGAAAAATATACCAATCTCGTGGTATAGTGGATTGAAAAAAGTCCTAATTCTTCAACCAGATGATCGTTTCCGCTATCTCAGGTCTAGCTCAACTTCTTTTTCTTAATGTTGAAAAATAACCTTTAAGGACCCTTCAAAGTAGGTGAATTCATTTCCCATCATCTATGGCTTGGGGTGATAAAAGATGGGATGATGGAATTGAGAAATATACTAATGTCTATGATCTTGAAAAGGGCCTAGGCATGTAAGAAGATACTTGTTTACTTTTTTATTAATGAAATTAATCGGTTGTAACTGGACAACTACGTAGTCTCTCTGTTTCATGTTAATTGAGTCATTTTATTATTTTGAGAAGTTCAAAGATAATTGAATCATTTCTACTTTTGGCAAAAAGTAACTATATCTCGTACTTTATTCTCTATTCATCTCTCTTACTTTATACACAATCCACTTAACACACTACTCTTAATCACTGTGCCGAAAATAAGTGCATCTATTAACAAGGAACGGAGGGATTATGTATTTAACTGAATTCTTAATCAATTCAATTTTGATCACTTGCTAGTGAGGTTATTTCATTTAGGTAATCGATCGATTTGGTTCAATTTTATTTGAGACCAATACTTCCTCCGTCCCTTAAAAATACGAACTTATGAAATGACATAGATTTTAATGCATAATTGGGAAAGTAATAGAGATGAAAGAAAAATATGTTAGTAGAAAATTAGTCACATCTTATTAGAGATAAAAGAAATTTCCTTAAACAGAAAATTTCTATTTTTAAGCCATGAACCAAAAATGAAAAGAGTTTCTATTTTTAGGGGACGGATAGCGTATTACACTTCACTCAATATTTTCACATAGTTACGTTTTCTCTCTTACTAATTTTAAAACAATTACAGCAACCAAACAGCACCTACTAAACGTGCGGGAAGATACAGTTAATCCCAACTGAAATTTGAAAAACTTCACCTGAGACTAACTGTTAACCCTCTGTTAAATCATCAATCAATCTTCTCCTTTCTCTCACAAATTCAACCAAAATCCTCCAATCAATGTAATCACAATGGAAAATCCCCCAAAATTCTACGGCTTCCACACTTTCGCAGAGCCCGGCTGCCCCATCATCCTCACCGCCTCATTCCGAGACAACATCCGCCGGTTCCTCCAAGAATGCGCCTCCATTGAGGGTTACCTTATCAATGGCATGCCTCTTTGGCGCACATTTCTCGTCTACGAGAGCAAAGGCACGGTTCTCCCCCTTTACACCATCGAAGAAAATGTCGAGGACTCTGATCGCCCATTCTGCGATTACTGCCGCTGTGTTGGTTAGTTCGAATCTCATCTCAACCGAATTGGGGATTTTCCGTCGAATTCTTGATCACTTAATTTATCGTTCCCGATTGCAGGATGGAGCCATCACTTCGTGTCGAAGAGGAAATACCATCTGATTATTCCGGTGAATGATCAGTGGGATGATCCGATTGATGAGGGCGTTTTTGACCTGCAAACACACCTCTTGCACGGCTTGATCCATTGCAATGGATTCGGGCATTTGATTTGTATCAACGGGATTGAAGGCAGTTCCAAATTCATCCGTGGTAAAGAGATTATGGATCTATGGGATCGCATCTGTACTACTCTTAGTGTTAGGTAAAATTATGTGTAAATTTTATTTTCTTTAAATTTTTTAGTTTCATGATTGATGTATGTTTGAAATGTTTACTGGTTTGGATATGATAAGAGATGAAATGTTTGAATGAATGAATATCTTCCAAAATTGTTACCAATAGTATTCCAAATGTTTGAATCTTTTCTGTGATGTGTGATGAACACAATCATTTGAAATTTCTGTTGTAAATTATTAGGATAAAACACCTCAAATTTGAAGGAAATTAAACAGAATATGACTAGTTGCTTGTTTTTGTAGGCAAATTACAGTGGAAGATTTGTCAAAGAAGAACAAAATGGAGCTCCGGTTGCTTCATGGGGTTGCGTACGGTCACTCGTGGTTTGGTAAATGGGGGTACCGGTTCTGCCACGGGCGTTTCGGTGTAAAGGAGCACAACTACAAAAGTGCCATCGATCTTCTAAGCTCGTTGGAGCTTGACCAAATAGTTGTCGATTTCAGTTTTGTGAAGGCTTGCTTTGATATCAAACAGATGATTCAGTACTACAGAAACATGAGTGGCAGCAATTTGGTTACAATTAGAGACTTGTTGAGATTTTTGTTCACAGTGAAGTCGACAACTTCAATGACACGATCCTTTAGATGGTCATCGAAATTTCCTACTAAGTTTGCTCTAATGAACAGATCCTTTAGAAAGGAGAAGCCTACAAAGTGCAGAAAATTCTCCAATGTTGCTGCGAAGATGGATAGTAGGTGGCCGGTTAGAAGGCTCGAGCACGTCTCACAAGTCATAGTTGAAGCCTTGAAGGAGAAACGAGCAGCAAAAAACACCGGCAGCAGTGGGATGACTAGGCAAGAGGCACGTGATGCAGCACGCCTCCACATTGGTGACACGGGGTTGATAGATCATGTCCTCAAGGCGATGACCAATGTTATTGTCAGGGATCACATTGTGCGCTGTTCGGTTAACAGATCCACCAAGGTGCTGGAGTATACGATTCAAGATCTGAAGTGTGAAGACGAGAAGCAGTCGTTGTACCCCTCAAAAGTTGAGAAGCCATTTTGGAGATTTTGTCTTGGTCCCGGGAGGAGCGTTTACAACGACATCTCGTGTCTGTATAAGAATGTGTTGTTGGGCTATCCAGAGTGTGAATCAGTAGACTGTGCTGCTCAGATGATCCTTCACAGTAAGCACTTTGTGAAGGAGTTTCCTTTTAGGAATGATGATGCTGAGTCACTGATGTTCATTTGCATACTGATTTTGAGCTCTGTTGATCTCAAAACTGATCTCTCGTACGAATTCACGGCTATGGAGAAGGTAGAAGTTCCACTGTACGCTACAGTCGGTGATCTCAAGAAGGCAGTGGAGGCCGCCTTTCGTGACACCTACTGCGTGTTGGATAGGCTGCGAGTGACAGAGATTTTGGAGCTTGAAGAAGTCGAAGACGGGGAAGTTCTGTTTGGGGTGGTTCAGTCGGGTATGGAGATCCACGTCAAGGGCTATGGAACGGATACGGAGAGTAGCTTCTTGAGATACGAAGGTGGGATAGAGAAGTGGACTGTAAAATGCAAGTGTGGGGCGAGAGATGACGACGGGGAGAGGATGGTTGCCTGTGATATATGTGAGGCGTGGCAGCATACGCACTGCTGTGGCATCGAAGAATCCGAGGCCGTCCCAAGGTTGTTCGTGTGTGAGGCGTGCTGTACCTTACTTGTAACAACAAAGATACCCTGTGGCTTGACATACGACTACGGGCCGTATGTGGAAGAGCCATTTGTCTAAAATGTTGGTTGTTCTTTTGTGAATTCTGTACAGTTTATGTACATGTGCAAAGTAGTAGAATTTGAGCATTTTCAAGAAAGTTGAAGTATGACAACATTTTCTCCAATCATGAAACTGTATCTGTATGTTTGTTTACAAAGAATTGAATGAATTCTACAAAACTATTGTGATTGTATCTGTATGTTTGTTCTAAAATGAGTAAAATTAGTTAGATCTTTTGATGTACTTGAATCCCATGGAGGAATCAAAGCAATCCAACTTATCTCTATACAGATTCATTAGTTTGAGCAAATCAGTGAGTTTGTCCTTAAATCTCTCTCCACTCCCAATTTGAAGCACAACCAAGAGCTTCTGAAAAGCACCAAGCTGCACTGCCTCAACCAGAGCACTCTCATTCTCTCCCAAGCAGAGCTTCCAAAGAGTGGAGACGGCGAGCTCTGTTGCAGCGTCCGAGACGCGCAGAATCTTCTTCACGAGCAAGGGGACTGTGAGCGCGTTCTCGTTGGCGCTCTCCCTCCCTTGCTTCGAATTGCAGATGGTGTCCATCACAGCCAAGGCCTTTTCACAAACACTCTTGTCACCATCAACCAGGATTTCTAGAATGAATGGGATGAGCCCCATTTGGACTAATCTTAAAGCAGTTTTTTCATCCTTTTCAATCAAGTAATTGATCACTACCAAACATGCCTTAGTGGCCTTGGGGCAAATTGGTACTTTCACAATCTGAAACAGAGCTTCCTTTACACCTTCAATCCCCATTACTCCATCAATCACAATTCCCCCTTGATCCGCAGAGATGAGCTCTCGCAACACACACACCGCGTTCTGTCTCGACGACAGATCGTCCTCGGCCTTCAACAGCCGCGCTATCCATCGCAGCGAAACCGCCGATTTCAGCCTCGAAATTCCGTCCTGATCGGCCGGAAACGACCACGTCAGCGCGGATAGGATCTCTTTGATTAGGTTTTCGTTATCTTCGGCGGAAAATTGCGCCAAGGACTCGAACGATTCGGCCAGCGCAGATCCGAAGCCGTTGGCGGAGATGCACCGCTTGTTGTGGTCGCTCTCCTTGGCGGAATTTCTAGTCCTGAGAAGCAGCTCCTGTAACTTCGCGGCGTCGGAACATCGCGCCGCCGCCACCAATCTGGCGCAGATCTCGGAGACCTCGTAGCGGGAGATCGGGATCCGCGGCGTGGGGATCCTCTCGACGCCGTGGGACTTGTTGGCGACGCACCAGTCCTGGATCATCTTCCTGATGGAGTGGTTGGGGATTAGGTCGAAATTGAGCAGCACCTGGTTGGTGACGGGGCAGGTAACCTTGCCGGAGTCGATCCACTTCTCGATGCTGTCGCGGTCGTAGGTGATCCCCGTCGAGAGCGTGACCGGATCCTTCATCAAATCGAGCGAGATAGGGCAGCGGAAATGGGTGGGGATTGTGAGCTCAATTTCGTGGGCGATCGCGGTGATCTGATTCTTCCCCCTCCTCCGCCTCCATGAAAACGTCATCGTTTTAGCCTTTTAGGGTTTTGTTTGTAAACCTTTTTTCTGCTTTAATTGAAAATTGGATTGGATTAAGGAGTATATATATGTGAGGTGATGGTCAAAGTGGAGGGAGTTAGGGGCATTATTTTGACTAAAAGGAAATATTCAAATTGGTAGAAATTTGGAATATTGATTTGAATATTTGACCGTTGATTGCATAGTCGGTTTGACTGGTAACGGGTCAGCGTGGGTAGTCGGTGATTAAAGGTCTGCCGTTGGATCATGACTTGCGTTTGGTAATCCGTCTTTGTTTAATCCCTACGCTAATGCCTAATTGTGCCAACAATTCTTTTATTTTTTTTTTTATTTCACCTAATGTATAATGAATTCATTATATTCGTTCTACATAAATCGCTGTCCATGTTATACGGACTACTTTATTACAAATCTTTGTTTATTAACACCAATTTTAATTTTTCTACTTATTGGGCCAACCTTAGAAAGCATCCTAAGGAAAAAAAAAAGTATGAGTTTACCTCAAAGAGGAATATCATATTAATGCAATGTTTTAAAAATAAAATCGGACCGGTGAATGAACTGGAGAAGTTATTGGTTCTCAGTTCTCGGTTTAACCGGTCCAACCGATTTAATCACTGGTCGAACTGTTATACTATTTTAAATACATATAATTAAATATAAAATATAGAAAATATATTAAATTTATATATAATTAATTGTATTATAAAAAAAATTAACGTTATATATAACTAGTTGCAGGGAAGTGATCAATTGTTAACTCATCATTTAATTGCTAACTGTAACTAATTTAAGACCATAGGATTTTAGAAAACTTGTGGTCTACAATTTGCCACGTGTAATTTTCATTTTTATTAATTAAATCGAAAAAGATAAAAAAAATTTTATCAAATTAGGGTTTTCTTTGAGAATGTTAACACATACTCCCTCCGTCCCAAGGAAGATGACCCATTTCATGGATGGCACGGGATTTTATGCAAATTTATTTTGTGTGTTGAGGGGAGAGAGTAAAGTAAGAGAGAGGGAATAAAGTAGAGATAAAAGTGTTTCTATTTTAAGTAATGAGTCATCTTAGTTGGGACAAACTAAAAAGGAAAGTGGGTCATCTTCAATGGGACGGAGGGAGTACTAGCTTATATTAACATTCTACATGTATTATATTGATATATTTTATATATCATGTTGACATTTGTTGTTGCACGAAGAAATTGAAAATATTTGAATTTTTTTTCAAATTTTGACATCGAAACATATGCAAGTGAGATCGCATTAGAATCTTTATGAAATTATCTTTAATTTGATATATGTTGTGCAAAAAAATAATTTAAATCGAGAAAGTTATATGCGTTTTAAAGTTATGAGATATTTTTCAAAAGTTAGTTACAACTAATTTATTGTAAATTGACCTTAGAGCATTCTCAACAGTTTCCCTAAAACCTCCCTTATTTCTCCCTAACTCCTGCCACATCAGCGTCACATCAACACCATAATTTATCTCCAGTTTTTAGCCAACTGCTCCAATGGTTTCTCCCTTATTTCTCCCTAACTCAACATTTCATTTTTACATCATCACTAATTTAATTGTTTTATTTTTGTATATAATAAAGCTAGCTAATTTAATTTATAAGACAAAACAAATAATAGTAATAAAGATCGTTGTATTAAACACGGGTAAACATTACAACGACGAAAATTAATAAAAAAAATAGTATAGGAATGGAAAAAAAAATTCATATCTCCTCGTCGGACCGAGAATGAGAAGACGATTCAGAATTCATTAAATATAGATGGAGAGAGAGAAAATAAATGAAGAGAGAAAAGGGATGAGGATGAGGAGAGAATGAAGAGAGAAAAGGGATGAGGATGGGGAGAGAATGAAGAGAAGGTGTGTATTTATAGGGGGGAAATTAAAAATAAAAATAAAATATATATTTATCGCCGAATTATCGCCCACAGTGGTCGGCGATAATCCGACGATTTTTCGCTGGTTGGCGATAAAACGGGAGGAAAAATCGCCGAATTATCGGCGACCTCTCCCATTGGTCGGCGATAACTCGGCGATAGACGGCGAAAAAACGCCGACTTTTAGCCGGCACCATTGGGAGTGCTCTTAATACTCTTATTGATGTTTTTGGTTGATCATATTGACATTCCGAAGCTAATGTCTAGGCCTTTAATTTGAATATCTAATAGCTATTATTTAGTTATAGTTAGCAATTAAGTATTGAGTTAGCAATATAACACTCCCCACTAGTTGTAAGTATAAATATTAAAATTTCATAAATAATAAAATTTCATAAAATTTTTGTAGATAAATAAAATTAAATATATAAATGATTAGTCACATAATACTAAAAACTATTAAATTCTATGTATAATTATAAACTCCTATATTGTAAAATATTATTGATTGTAAAAGTATAATTAAAATATAAAAAATATAAAATTAAAATTAAGTAGTATTAGTTTAGTAGAAAAAAAAAATCAGATTTAATGTATAATATTTCAAAATGACCATGTGGTGGAGTGGTAAAGGATTTGGTATTTAGAGATGAGGTCATGTGTTCAATACCTAGCAATAACAAATTTTGAAAAAATATTTTGAAAAGTGAAAAAATTAAAAAATCGGCGGTTGGACCGGTCCGTCCAGCCGGTTCCACCGGTTCACAGTAGTTCAACATGCTAGTGGTTTTTAAGGGTGAACCCGACTGGCCAGTTCGACCGGTTCAACCCTCACGGTGGTACTGAATTAAGTTAAAATAGACAAGCAGTATATAAGTGGAAATTTTACTGCATTAAAATGAGCGTAGTCCAATACGAACAATATTATACTAGTGGAGTGTATTCCGCAATGCGAAAAATATCATATTGATGGAGTTCAAGTGTGCATCCCTCTACTTCGGATGAGTGAGTGATGTCAGATACAATACCATAATAATAGAGTTTGGGTGTGCATCACCCTATCAGATGTGTAAATCGAAAGAGTGGGGGATGTTAGATATGACAATACTATAATAATAGAGTTTGGGTGTGCATCACCCTACATCCGATGTGTGAATCGGATGAGTAAGGGATGTTAGGTACGATAATATCATAATAATAGAGTTTGAATGTGCATCACCCTACATCAGATGTGTGTGGGATGTTGGAAATTAAGTAGCATACTAATGGAGTTTGTGTGTGCATCACCCTATACTATTGCGAATAATATTATGCTAATGAAGTTTGGGTATACATCACCCCATGCCAAACGAGTGAGGGATGTTGGAAACTAGCCCGATGACTGTGTACTATTGCAACATCTAAAGAAAACTATAATTAAAATATAAAATGGTGGTTTATTATTGCAAAGAGATTTTAAGTCATCTCGTTTATCAAAATTTATTGCAGTAATAGCTACATTGCTTTGTGTTTCAATGTTTACAATCATAACTAATTCAATAATTTTGTTTAAGTAGCTTAAACACCGATATATCTTTATTTGAACCGAGAAAGTAGACAATTTTTTTAATTCGGATATTATGGTGCATAATAATGTTATATCAATTTCATATTTATAAAAGAATGTACCATGGATGACTAGATAAAATATAAAAGACAATGTGTGTTGTTATAGAATATATTAATCACTTCAGATTCCGTATTTTAATTATATTTATAAGTATTAATTCGGAATTAATATGCTAAATATATTAATACAGTGACATCTAATATGTTCTGTTATTATTTTATTACTAAAATAATGAACATGATATATATGATACTGACACACCCTTATCACAAGTGGAGAACCTAATAAAAATAAAAATACAAATAAAAACAAAAACAAAAGATAAATAATGTGGATATAGTTGTAGTCAAATATAAGATGGTCCACAATCTGATCTGTATTTTGTGTAAGCATACTTCAACTGACAGCTGATACAAGGCTGTCTAATTTAGTGAAATAATTGGTAACACCATGTGAGCCAGCCTTAATATTCACATGTTGCTTTCATAACATAACTTCTTTGTATTATTAAACCTTTCTCTTCACAAATTGACCGCACTTTTGATTGAGCAACGAATCAATGTCGGAGTTTCAAAATTTATGGCTAAAAAATTACAATTAGAATTAGAATTAGAATTCAAGAAATAGAAATGCAAAACTGGCTTATATGGAACTGGAGATATATGTCAAATAACAAACACATAAATACAACAAAGCTACAAGCATAAAAAACTAAAGTTTCAGAGTGCTTTCAATGCCACTGCTGAAAATGAAATAATCTTCACATCCAAATAGAGTTTATAAAAAAAAAATTTGGTAACAGACACAACTAAATTGGGGAAGGAACACAGAATAAACATGTAAAATTAGTTGCAACAACAAACAAAACGACACCGTATGTCAATCTTCTTGATCACCTTCCATCACAAGACGTGAACGACTCCGCAAATCCGAATGGCCGAGTTGGGATGCTCGTCTGCGTGTTGTCCAAGCTCGGAAGATAAGACGAGGACGACGAGTCCATGTGGCTCGTTGTCCCTTCAAACGCCTGCCACTTCTTTAGTGCCTGAGGCAACGACATCTCAAGATCAATGCCATACATGTCGTCAGGGCTCTGATCTGCCGGCTTCCACTGCTCCACCAGGGACGAGAGCACATTCACAGCATGGCCCATGTCAGGCCTTTGGTACGGCTCCCTCGCGCAGCAGTGGCCAGCCAGCTCAGCAACGGTGCTGATGTTGGTCAAGGTCTCTTCATCGAGCTCGATGGTCGGATCAATGGCCTTACGGAAGGTCTCCTTGTTGAGGTGCATTCTTCTGAACCATGTCACGAGGTGCATGCTCTCCTCGGGCTGGCTCTCGTCGAGTGCCTTTCTTCCCGTGATCATCTCCATCAAGATCACACCGAAGCTGAAGACATCGACTTTGGTTGTCACTCTCCCTGTCACTGTAGATAACATATCAAATGATTAACTCTAACTACTTAACAAGTTTTATTTAAGCATTGATTAAAACAATAATGATTGATAGTTGTATTAGATTTCGAGTCATTTCAAACATATGCTCACATCAATCAGAAATTTAACAGAATTCAGCATAGAAATATAGTTAGGGAGATAAATTATACCTGCATATTCGGGTGCTAAGTACCCGAACGTTCCAGCTATTCTCGTCTCAATGGAGGCTTTTCCTTCTGGGGCAAGGCGCACGAGGCCAAAATCGGCAACCTTGGCCCTCATATCATCTCCAAGAAGAATATTGGAAGGTTTGAGGTCCCTGTGTATGAAGCTTTGGTGAGCTAATCCATGGAGGTATTCAACGCCCCTTGCAACGTCCAACGCTATTGTCAGCCTCTTCTTCCACTCCAACGGCTTTAAGCCCTCCTCGCCCCAGTTGAAAAGATGGCTGCTCAGAGGCCCTTGGGGCATGTACTCGTACACGAGGAGCTTCTCATTTCCATCGAGACAGTAACCAAGAAGCGCGACTAGATGCCTATGTCGAACCTTTGTCAAGACAGCGATCTCAGACTTGAACTCAGCGATTCCTTTCCCTGCGATGACTCCACACTCCATTCTCTTCACGGCAATCTTTGTTCCATCGTGCAGCTCGCCTTTGTAGACTGTGCCAAAACCTCCCCGCCCAAGTATGTTCTCTTCGCTGAAATTATCAGTCACGGTTCTCAGCACTTGGATAGAGATCACCATGTTTCCAGCCTCGACCATCTGAATGTCGTTAGTCTCACTGGCAGAGACGGTATGTGCTTCACTCACAGCGCCCACACTGACACTTGACCCTGCAACCGTGATCTTCACACTCTCGTTGTCTGATCCCGAATGGCGAGGATGGACCACCATAGCATTCGGGCTCTGCACTCTGCTGAAACGCTTCTGCTTGCTCTTGTACAAACAGAAAGCAGCCACTCCAATCAAACAAAGCACAAAAGCACCTCCAACTACCGAAAACACAACAACTCCAACAACGCTCTTAGACTTCCCATCATTCTTTCGCAGATCATTATCCGAGCCAGGACCAGCAGCACCAGCAGAAGATCCGCCCGGATCAACCCTATCCTTCCCAATATCAGGATTCCCATCGGTTTTCAAAATCATGTTACTTCTGAAAGAGGGAAGTTTCCCATAAAGATGGTTGTTCGACACATCCAACTCAGCCAGCGCAGGCAGAGACGCAAGCTCCTCGGGGATGGTCCCAGTAAGATTGTTGTTGGCAAGAACCAGCCTCTGCAGAGACTTAAGTGAAGCAAAAGCTGGCGAAATGGTCCCTGCAAGCCCCATATTCTCAAAGTTAACTATGGTGATATTCCCTTTGTTGCAATTGATCCCAAACCAATCAACACATGGATCATTCCCCTTCCAATTCTCAGCAAACTTTCTAGGGTAATCCATCAGCTTCACAATTGAGAGCAACACATCAACTCTAGGATCACAATCCCCAGGCTTAGGCAAGCAGAAACTATTAGTATCCGCAGTCATGTCGACCGCAACAGAACCCTTAAACTCAGGCATTGGTCCTTGAAACAAATTATTAGTCAAATTAACAGATTTTAAAGATTCAAGATTCACCAAAGACACAGGAACAGGCCCAGTAAACGAATTATCCCTCAAACTCAAAGTCTCCAAACTATTCAACCCAGAAAAGTCAGGCAATGGACCTGAGAATCCATTCCCGTGCAACCAAACCTCTTTCAAGAATGTCATATTCTGCATCACATCAATCCTCCCACTAAGCTTCTGCCCATTCAGCCACAGAGACTCAATCTGAGAGCCAGAAAACGACGCTGGCAGCTCTCCCTCCAAGCTATTCAGAGCCAAATGCAGATTAATCAAGCCAGGAAACGCATCTGGGCCAAAGAAAGATGGGATTTTCCCACTAATATTGGCCGAATTAGCTGAGAAATTGGTCAAAGTCGAAGCATTTCGAAGGCTATCAGGAATCTCCCAAGCGGAAAACGGGTTGTTGTCGATCTCAACAGATAGCAAAGACGACATCCCCTCGAAGAAATCAGGAGGAATCGAAGTGAACTGATTGTTGCTAAGCATTAGAACTTGCAAAGAATCCAATCCTTTCAGAGAGGGCAAAGGGCCAGAGATATTGTTCCATTGCAGCTCTAAACGCTCGAGCTCAGCCAAGGAAGAGAGTTCTTGAGGGAGCGTACCTGCGAGATTTTGGTGGCCGATTTGAATCCGTTTGACCCGATTCTCGGCGCAGAAGACCCGGGCCCACTTACAGGGATCCGGGTCGGACCAGGAGAGCTGATCCGGAGATGGGTTTAGGCTTTTCTTGAGTGCGAGCATGGCGGCTGCATCTTCTGAGGCGGTGGGCTGCGATTTTACGGAGAGAAATGCGGAGAATAGCAGAAGCCCTTGTAAGAAAGATTCCAAAGATTGAATCTTTAGCCCTGAAGTGGGCTTCATTTGGATGAAATCTGCAGAAATGAATGCTTTCTTTGTCAATGGCGAAAGATGAAGAAATGTTTTCTTTGGGTTTTGGTTAGGACTTGGGAGTAGGACGAAAATGGACGAAAACTGAAGTGTAAAGGAAAATGCAGGCATAGAGAAAGGAGCTGGAGCACATGCAAAGGTGTCCCCACAAATTGCAGATAATTTTGTGAATAAAGATGACAGAGTTTAAAAGCTGTATAATAAGTGGATGATTCTTTGGAACATGGCCCAAACCTAAACACTCTTGCTCCCTTTTTAAGATAGATAAATACACAAACTCAGTATCTGTCCCTAATATATTTCCTCTGTTCCGCCTAATTGAGACATTTTTATTTTGATACAAAAATTTAGAGAGTAATGTTTAGTTGATTAAATTGTTAATAGTAAAATAAAAGATAAAATAAAATAAGAAAGAGAAAGAAAAAATAAAATAAAAGAAAACAAGTAAGAAAGATAAGAGGATAAAGTAGGAAATAATAGTGACTTAATTATTATCAAACAAGGAAATGTCTTATTTAAGTTGTGACGATAAAAAAAGGAAAACGTCTCGCTTTAGACTGTAACATTAAGAATAATTAGTAGGAAGAGTATTGCTATATGTTTATGGGCAAAAAAAATTGGTTGGTCTTAAGTTGTTTATGCAGAGATACAACATGTACTTATAAACTTCTATTACACGCCTAAATTGCAGAACAAAGCAAAAAGCTCGTGATTGAATTTATAGTAGACTTTTATGAGTCTATTGTTTGAATTACTATAAATAAGATACGAGAAAAAAAGTATTGAATTTAATTTGTTTGCTTAAATAAACCAAATAATTGTAGTTAGAACTTGACAAATCAACATTGGTAATAAACAAACCCACTTGCATCAGCAGCCACTCTTATTACCGAGTAATTAATTATAACTCAAATTAAAAAAGAAAAGAACATTGTTCAATTTGGGCCTTTTGAGGTTCAAGTGATCTAAAATTAGTATAAAAAATTTTAAGTTTGCATAAATTATATAAAATTTTTGATTAGTGCTTTAAATTAATACATTCCGTTAAGTTTTTTAACATCGCTTTAAAAAACAGCTATTAAGGTTAGTTTTTAATTTTTTATCTTTAAAAACTAAGTTTGATGCCCTATTTTAAAAACAAAAGGTTTAAAAACACCGTTTAGATTTTTGCTATAGCAAAAAAACTGTTTAAAAGTTCCCCATTGCATATAATGATATAGTATTAGAGAGAAGGTTTACTGTATAAAAATTCTCCAAATGATATAGAGAGTAAATGCTATAGCAAAATATCTTTAAAAAATAATACTTTGAAGCTCCTTTTTTTTTTAAAACAAATAACAAAAAAAAGTTAAACTTTTAGTTATTTAAAAGGCTTGTAGAGGTTCATCTTCCTAAATTTTCATCAAGAACTAAAAAAATTCTAAGTGGCCATTCATCTTTTTAATTTTCCATATCAATAAAATAATTTGATTGAAAATACATTCAAAAGACTTTAGCAGAAGTGTGAAAGACGGGAATTTTAATAAAAAAATCCTAAGCTTCAATAGAGGTTCTCGACCCTTTTTTTCAAAGCCTGTAAAAATTTAGATAAAAATCTAAGTTTACCTTATACTGAGAATTGAGAGAGAGAGAGATAAGTTCTCAAGAATTTTTTGGAGAGGTCAGTTATTGGAAAGTATTGATTGGAAAGTATTGATAATTTCATCTTCTTGAGTGTAAAATCTATTTTTTCTAATATTTTACTGATATGTTGGATGAAAAATGCTAAAAAAACTAACGGTGTTAAAGAATTTTAACAGGATGTATTAGTATAAAACATAAATCAAACTTTTTGTGTGATTAATATAAACTTAAAAATTTTTATATCAATTTGAAATATTGAAAAAATATTTTGTTTGTATGGGATAATTTTCCCAAAATATAATGGCCTCCAGAACAAATAAGACCAATCGAGTCCACCTTAAATATAACCAATCGAGTCCACCGACCGACTTTTTAGATCAAACTTATTTGCTTTAAAAATAAAAATGTTTTTTATTTTGTTTTGTCCGTTAAAATTAAAAACTTCTTATTACAGATATTTTTCCTTTATTAATAAGCTGCTACTCATTTTTCATTCACAATATTTAATCATTTTTTTCTTTCTATAGCTCTTTATTTAACAATTATGTATTTTAATCCATAATATTTCCGTATTTAAAAGACGGAGTTAGTATATATTACTCCCTGCGTCCTAGATTAAGTGTCCTAAATTGACTTACATAGATTATAAGAAATTAATAGAAAATGAGTAGAAAAAATTAGTGAAATATATGTCCTATTATGAAAAATTAATGAAAAGTGGATAGAAAAATTACATTTAACCTTTTAAGCAATGTTTTAAAAACCGGACCGGACCGGCCGGTTCAACCGCGAACCGATAGGTGATCCGGTCCGGTTTGCCCTATAGAACCAGTGACATGTTCAACCGCCATGAACCGTCGAAACCGGCCGGCCGGACCGCTGTGGCCGGGAATCAGAAACCGGTTTAAATGCTTTTCAAAATTGAATTTTAAAATTTTGGTCTTGATAGGGGTCGAACTCAAGACCTCATGGTGAACTTACCAAGAATTCTACCACTACACCACAAGAACTTCTTGATAGCAATATGAATATAAGTTAGTTTTATATATTAAACACGAAATATTATATCTATATAAACTAATAATTCGTGTTAAATAGCAAAGTAATTAGCAGTGATATTAATTATCATCCACTTTATTTATGCATCACTAATTGCTTGTTTTATTATTATTTGTATAATACGTATATGTATATTATGAATATGTGATTAACTATATTAAAGTGTACTACTATTTGATTATATACTATTTACTCAATATATATTTTTAATTCATGTTTATTAATATATCTTTATGTATAATATTATTTTGCTGCATTAATTTTTGAAAATAATACTATGAACTTATTTATTTTTATACATAAACTATTAAAAAAATTTATTTACAATAACTTACTAGTAGTATAATTTATATATTTAATCATATTTATTATTAAAATAATTAATAAAATTCTATCATTCACTAAACTTTTATAGGTGGAGGTGTAATGTTTTTGGGATATACTAAAAATATTTGGTATATTATTTAATTATTTATATACACATTTATAATAGTATAACGATTCGACCAGTGATTAAACCGGTTGGACCGGTTGAACCATGAACCAGTAGCTTCGCCGGTTCACCGGCCGATCCGATTTTTAAAACATTGCTTTTAAGTCTTTCTGAACTCAAAAGTAAGTCGCTGCTATGAAAAATGCAAAATATCAATTGAAAAGTCTCTTGATCTTCTTTCTTCATCTCAAAATAAAATCAGTTTCATTTATATATTACTTTCGTCCTTAAATATAGAAACTATTTCTATTTTGAGTAGTACTTTAAAAATAATTATTTTCTTAACTTTTTATTTTAAAACATGGACCCCACAATCCACTAACACTATTTTCACTATTTTTTTTTCTTTTCCTTTCTTTTACTTTAACCATTTTTCTTTTCCTTTCTCTTACTTACTAATTCTTCTTTTTCACTTTACCAATTGCGCATTAAAATCTATGTCGTTTCAAAAGTTTCTATTATTCAAGGACGGAGGTAGTATATAGTTTTACTTTATGTTGGAAGTATCATCTTTTCTTTGTGGCTACAAATTCGTATCTAATGGCATCTCCGACCATACTGCATATCCTCATATTTGTTGTATTTTCGAGTTGATAGTTGACGGAGAAGCAAAGAGAAAATTAAAAAGAGAGAAAAGAGGGAAGAAGATGAACGCGCTTGTAAAAAAGAGAGAAAAAAAAAATGTAGGTTTAATATGTTTAATGGGACTGGGCTTATTTCCATTTTATGTATTTAAGTATTTGATCAATTTTAGATGGCCACATATTTTTTAATGTAATTCATTCGTCCCAAAAGAATATGCACTCTTTCCTTTTAGTCAGTCCCACAAGAATACACTTTTTTAATTTTAGAATTTCTTTTCTCTCTAATGAGGTGAGACTCATTTTCCACAAACAATACTTTAACTACTTTTTCTCTCTATCTCTTTCTTATTTTAGCGTTTATACATTAAAACATGTGTCCAACCCAAAATGCATTTTTTTTGGGACGGAGGGTGTATTATTTATTTAAATTCATATACTACTACTATTTAGTTCAGTTTTATTTATTAGTGGTTTCTTTTAAATAGATGGGTGGTGGTTTTCATGTATTAATTATTACATATTTATAATATTTAATATTATAAAAAAAATAAAATAAATAATATTTAATAATAAAAAATACAACCTCCGTCCACAAATACATGAATAGGAGTCTCATTTCTGTTTGGCACGAGTTTTAAGAAAAATGGGTGGAAGAAAGTTAGTGAAATATATGTGACACTTGTATATTAGTTTTAAATAATATATGAGTGAAATGAGTTGGTAGAATGTGAGGCATCTTTATCATTTATGATGATTATAAACCACGACTCCTACTCGCGGACAGAGATAGTACATAACATAACACAAAGTGGTGTTAAAAGTAGAAATTCCATTACAACGAAATAAAGGTAAAATAAAAGTCAGATGACAAATTACAATAACTAAATGAAAAACTTAATCTAATAATCCGATAAATCAGAACCTGATCCTCCAATATTATCAAAGTACGAAGGATATGTTCTACTTGCGTAGTCATTTAGTTGTTCTTGTTGTTGGCTCTTATTATATAATGCGTCTTTTCTCGGCTTGAAAATAAGCACGACTATCAGGACCAACTATGGAGCTCAAGTTAGCCATGATTTTATTCTCTTCCCTCATAGTTTTGAGATCATGGCCATTCTTTTGTTGTTCAAAAACTTGGCCATATTATTGTTTGCTTGTTTCATTCCCTCATTAAAATGCGGTTTTTGTTTTTACTAGAGCGGCAATAAGTGATGTCAGTGTTATCAGACTGCTTTTTCTTCAGCTTATCCTTCTTCACTTCGATGTGCCTTGATGAAGGTTTGTGAGCCATGCAAAGTATGAGCCTGACTTTTCAAATTAGAAGATTGCATCCCACGTGATGCTTGTTGTCTAGAGCTTCCTGCACAATCTTTGAATTTTTCTAAATTATTAATCATTTTCCAAACATGAACAAATTTCCAATCAATTTGTAGTTTGAATTAGCTTCATTCATCTACAAATAATTATAATCAATTAATCGCATGTACAAAGAGAAAATGAAACATTAAAATATGATTGAACACTCACTATGTCTACATTTGAAGCACCGCTTCGAATTCTTGCTTCAGCTGCTCGGATACATCCATGGAATTTTTTTGTCGCTTTCTCGATAGTTTGAATACGAACCTACATAGATCTTTGTACGATCTGGACAAGTCGAATCTCTAGCATTATTGAATCCATCTTCCATGCGCCGCTAGAATCATTGTCCTGATTGCGATTATCCCTATCATAGGATCTTGTGAAATCTGCATATAAACTTACACAAAAGTATGTCTTCATTCTCTGTATAACTTTCTTTACGAATTAACATTTTGTGAAGAAAACATGAAGATGGCAATTGAGATGAAGAAGAGATTATTGTGGTGTTGTGGTTTCATGTATTTATAGATGTGAAATGATTATTCTGGTTTTTGAATGGAAGACAAGGATTTAAATCTACTTTCACGATGAGTGGCTATGATTTTTTTTTTAAACAATACTACTACTTCACATTTTTTTAAAAATAAACTCCTATATAAAGGAGGAAATTACAAATGATGTTGTGAGAGCTCGAACTCAACACCTCTTACAATTATGTCTAAGCTCCTTTCCGCTAGGACAAAGGCTCTGGACTGGCTACGATTGAAAGCATATGAATTGTGCTTTTTTATTTCTGTATTTCAATGGATGGCTAGGATTTAAATCTACTTTTACGATGGATAACTACGATTGAAAGCACACGGATTGAGCTTTTTGTAAAATAATTATAAATTGAAGGCATGTTTTTATCATTTTATCATATCAATCAATCACTCAACTTTATCTATCCTTCACAATGAATCCCAATTTTATTTCCATTAGCTCTTCATCTTATGATGAAGATGGTGAAAATTCTCATATAAATCATGATATACACTTACAACCAGGGATGTGATCAAAGAAAACTTTAAATATTGTACAAACTCAAAATTATGATCTGGACCATTGAAAAATGTCAACAGATCACAAAAAAGCATCAATAGGAAAATGTCAATAGAATTTCAACGGTAGTCAATGATTGATAATGTGTTGATATTGTGTTGATACTGTGTTGACATTAAAATCTTGAAATTTCACACTGTGTTGATATTGTATTTGAAACTGTGTTGAAGCTGTGTTGAGGAGTTTTGAGTTTGTACAATATATAAGTTTGCATTTTATCACTACCCCTTACAACCAATATATGAAAGCAATGACGAAGCCACACTGGGGCCTGGGGGGCCACTGGGCCCCCAGCCATCCTATCTGTTATTATATATATATGCTTTAGCATTACACTGAACTAGTCCCAGCGCAGTTGGTCAATGTGGCCCTCCATTCATCCGTTAGGAATTGTGTTCGAATTCCATAAAGCACATTTGATATTTTCTTTTGCAAAACACTAGATATACTTCCTTCACTTAGTTTTCTTTATGCACACCACTAAGCTGATTCTATTTATTTTTTCAATTTATATATTTTGTTTATTTCCAAGTTGTTTATATATTCTGTTCATTTTATAAATTTTCATGTTGGCCACTATACAAAACCTTTTTACAACTTATAATTTTTATCATTCATAAATTTCTTACTTTTTTACACATCCACATCTACTAATTAATCTAGTTTTAATGCTTATTATTTGTGTCACTCTGCAACATTTGATTATTTTAAACAATGCATAGTTGATAAATTACATACTTTTAGACTTCAATAATACTCCTTATATATGAAAAATATTTTATACTATAATATTAATAAATTTTAGTCTAAGAATATACTCCATAATCTTTATTCATTTCTTTATAATTATCATTCAATTCCATCTCAAAGTTCTCTTGTTAAAGATTCATAGAAAATTAATCAAAGTTCTCAAAGATTCATAGAAAATTAACAAGTAAATATCATAAGATTTAATCATTAAATTAATGAAAAAGGTAGTATTTTTTCTTATGATATTTAGTCATCAATAAAAATATTTGGACCCCCCAATAAAAAATTTTTGGCTTCGTCTCTGTATGAAAGATATGCAGCGTAGAATCGACAACAAAAACATGTTGATTCAATATCTTCATGACCATCACTGTCCACAAATATATCGTGGATCAGTTCCAAGGCTTATTGTCATCAATCGTGATAGAGAGGGTGCTCACGCTAAATTGTACATTGATTATTTTGTAGATAATCCATTGCACAATGAAGTCATGTTTCGTAGGAGATTCCAGATGTCTCGTCCATTGTTCCTTCGAATTGTAGATGCAGTTAAGGAACATGATGACTACTTCACACAATGATCAAATGGAACTGGAAGGCTTGGACTATCATCTTTTTAAAAGGTAACAACTACTATTCGTATATTGACCTATGGTTTACCAACTGATGCAACTGATGAGTATATAAAAATAAGTGAGAGTAGTGCGATAAAAAATCTAAACATTTTTGTCGCGTAGTAATAGAAATTTTTTCAACTCAAGTATTTGAGAAGTCCGACAGCTAATATATGGTGACACAGTATTAGGTAGAGTATTGCTGCATGTTATGGGCAAAAAAGATTGGTTGGTCATAAGTTATTTATGCAGAGATACAATTATGTACTTATAAAGTATTACACGCCAAAAATCACAAATCTCGTAATTGAATTTATAGTAGACTTTTATGGAGTATAAAAGTAATGCGCGGTCTATTGTTTGAATGGCTACAAATAAAATACCAGAAAACAGTGTAAAATTTAATTTGTTTGCTTAAAAGTAAACCAACTAATTATTGTTGGAGCTTGACTTATCCATATTGGCACTCCCTCGTACACCATTTATAATATCATTTTAGCTAAGCAAAAATTTTAGGAAATTATTTAACTATGTGAAGAAAAATGAGGAAATGGATTAGTGGAAAGTCAAACCCCGCTTTTATATATTGATTTTATAATACTTTATGTGTTCCCGAAAAATAGACTAGTTTTATTATTTTGGGCCATCCCCCAAAATTAAACAAGTCTAAATATCAAAAGTTTTTAACCAATTACACACCACTAATAATGTGAACCCCACAATTCATTTACACTACTTTCACTATCTTTTTTCCTTTTCTTACTTTTTTTCATCTCTCTCTTACTTTACCATTTAAACATTAAAACTTATGTCATATACAAGTTTAACTATTTTTTGCGGACGAAGACATTAGAATGTGAGTGTAATGAGTTAGGTCTCCTTATCTAAAATAGAAAAAAGCAAATAAGACTATAAATCACGGACATTCCAAAATAGCAAAATGAAACATTATTTATCGAATGGAAGAAGTGATAAACAAACCCACTTGACGCAGCTAGCCACTTCTATTATGAGTAATTACTCTCTCCGTCCCATAATAATATGGACTTTCCAATTTCGGAAACTATTTTCTCTCCAATGAGGTGGAACTCATTCCTCACTAACAATACTTTAATTACTTTTTCTCTGTATCTCTCTTACTTTATCAATTTTGTATTAAAATTCATGTCGAACCCAAAGTGCATATTCTTTGGGAACAGGAGAGTGTAACCTAAATAAAAATGAACGTTGTTCAGTTTGGGCCTTTGCAGTCACTTGGGCCTTAAATTTGACATTAAAAGTCAATACGATAATATATAATTGGCCTCCAGAACGAATAAGACCAATTGAGTCCACCTTGAATATGACCAATCAAGCCCACCTATCGACTTTTAAATCAAACTCAGTCCTTTAGAAATAGTAAAAATTAGTTCTATTTTAGTGCATTTTTTAAAATAATAATTTTTTTATTATACTATAATTATTTTTTCTTTTACGAGATGTGACTCATTCTCTACTAATAATATTTTAATTATTTTTTCTTTCTATTTCTATTTTACTTTACTACTTATGCATTTAAACTTATAACATTGCAAAATTTCTATATTTAAAAGAAAGTAGTATATATTAATATTAATATTACTAAAATGTAGTGGTTTATTTTTTTCGTTCATCATATACTAGCCTACTTTGATTCAGCATATGTTTTAAGGATGCGAGAAAATAAGTAGAAAAAAAAAATTGTGTCTGATAATTCACCAGGGAAACACCCATAATCCCATATCGCAAGTGAATATAATTCACTCCTTTTATTAACCAACTACAATTTAGTACAGTGTCTGATAACAATACCAACTGCATTTAAAAAACTACAACTCCGTTAAATGGAATAACAAGAAATCAGAAACCAACAAACATTTCGATGAAAACCATTGGTCTTCTTTTTTATCTTCTTGCAAAGCTTAACAAACACTTCGACAACCTCCTCAAAATCTTGATCCCTTTTAACTGGAGCATCCTCACTCATGCCCTTGTCGCCATCACCGCGGGACTTCTCAAGCATTATCGATAGGGGTTCAACCCTTAACAGAGCACCTGCTTGAGAAGGCGGTGATGGGAGGAGTGCTAGCTGCATGAGTGAGATGATCCGGCTTAAAGGGGATCAAGAGATCGAGGAGGTTGTAGAAGCGTTTGTCATTTGTCAAGCCTTTGTTAGAAGAAGAAAGTAGGCGTGAACTAGGGTTTAGCAAGAATTTGAGAGACAAGTATTTGGAGAAATATCAATTTATTATTGTATTTTTATTGTTGATGTTTCCCATATTTATAAGAAAAAAATAAGACCTAGTCCTAGGCCCGTGAAAGCCCGACTCACTACATAAATTAAATAACAAAATAATTAACTAAAAAGTAAATACTTCAAAAAGGGAAAAGGTAGGCCATATTTAGGGTTTTGACTTTCGTTTTTGTCTCAATAGGAGAATTCTAGAAGGTTTAGAATATCTTTTTTTCGTAAAGGAAGGTTTAGAATTAAGATCCTAGCCTAATATATAAGTCTTGTCCCCAATTTAGGGTTTATATATAATGATTTGCATGGGATATTAGTTTTTATCATACGGATTTATGATTCTTGTAAATAAATTCAACGGTTGAGAAAAAGTTGAAAGGTATATTCCGAGCAAATATATACTTGGGTGATTGAATGTATCTTGTAAAATTATTGTTTTATCTGCAGAGAGATCTTGATAAGGATATTTGAACGAAAATACGAAATAGCAGCATATTTAGACAATCCAACTAAATTGGTACTACTGTACTAGTTGATCAGCTATGTACTTCATGATTAATTAAAATAATATTTTTGGCTTAATCTACAAACTCGGTCGAGCAGGATTAGTCGGATTCTGCTAAAAGGCGAGTTCGGTACACCTGTGGTTAAACCAAAAAAAATAATAATAATATTTTTGGATGTTTCAAAAGCCATACCACGCAACCTCATATTGCATTCTCAAAGCCTAATTTTTTTCATGTATTTTATAAGTCCATTCAGTGTTGGACATAAGATTTTATCGTTGGAGGTCCAGTATATTGATAACAATTGTAGGGTATTTTATTATGTCCAAGGACGGAACCAGATGTTAAAATGAGCCAGTGCTAAAATTTTACAACAAATATGGCAGGACCCGTCGAATTCTCCCTCATTCTATAGTAGTGGGTGTATTTTTTTTCAGCACGAAAATTAAGAAAAAAATGTATATTAAATAAAAAGATAATAAAGTAGGAGAGATGAAAAAGTAGAGATAATAAAGTAGAAGAGATGAAAAAGTAGAGATAATAAAGTAGGAGAGAGAGAAAAATAAAAATAAGAAAATGTGTTACCTTTAACTAAAAAAAGAAATGACTCTATTATTTATGAGAGGAAAAAGAAATGACTCTACTATTTATGATAGGGAAAAGTAAGAGTAGGAAGATATACGATGAAATATCATACACAAAAAATGAATAAATAATTGATACGTAAAATTTTAAATAACACGAGTAGTAATTGATTATTAAAACCTTTTTTAGAAATAGAAGAACAAGATGGTAGTATATTCTTAAACTAATAATCACAATAAATAATAAATGAAATACTCCCTCCGTTCCCCATTAAAAGTCACATTTTTCCATTTCGGTTCGTCCCCAATTAAGAGTCACACTTCATTTTTACCATAAATAGTAAGTAGGTCTCACATTCCACTAATTCAATTCACTCACATTTTATTATAAAACCAATATAAAAAAATAGGTCCCACATTCCACTAACTTTTTCAACCAACTTTTTTTTACATTTCTTAAAACTCGTGTCCGGTCAAAGAGTAACTCCTAATAGGGAACGGAGGGAGTAATCAACTACTCCTAATCACAAAAATCAAGAGAGAGATATAAACGAGTGGTTTCTATTCCCTAGGTCATAATTATACTCCTCCTGTATTCCTCTTTTCCGTTTATTTCTTCTGTATCTTCTCTCCAGTCCATCTCTCTTTATAAACAAAATCCAAAAAACACTATAGGTGAGTACGGCTGACCCAAAGCCCCGCTGAAGCGGCGGCTTGTCATATGCTATCTCCGTCCCTGATTCTGTCAGCGTATTGCAACAAAGATGCGCGAGATGAATAATGAGATAGAAATAAAATGATATGAAAACTCGAGATATGGGTAGCATGAATATTTTTGTGTATAATAGTTGTAGATAAATAAATAAACATCACAAAATTTAGTAAAGAGAATGATATTATCAATTATGAATAAATTTCGATATAAGTTAATTAATAAATTCCTATAAAACAGAAAATATTTTTATAAATAATAGTTGTAAGAAAAATAAAAGACTTCACAAAAAATTATAAAAAGATAAATTTAAATAATAAAAAACCAAGTGAGCCTGATGGGAATAGAACTCAGGTTGTGAGGTTGCTAGTCTGCGCAACTAAGTGAATACATTATTAAAATAAATATATATAATATATAGTGTTATTAGAAATTGTTGGGAATTCCATGGATGTCCAAAACCTACACTGCTGTGGACAGAGGGAGTATCAAACATCAAAAGTGCACATGTATGAGCGCAAAATAAAGTTGGTATAGTCGAAATAATATATGGGTGTCTTGAAAATATGCTTTTTTATTTGCCCAACACAGACGCAGAAAATAGTCACAACCGCGGAAGGTTGTGACAAGATAATTATGTAATAATTATCAGCAGGTCTGTCGCATTGTAGGACAAGGAAGCAACCGCTTTTGTCATGGGAAACTCGCATGGAAGAATGTGGCTCCGCCGCGTGCACAACTCCTCGTTTGGGTTGTCCTACATGGCAGACTAAATACAAAGGAGAGACTTTTCAGATTTCGATTCCCCCAAGTTGAGAATGAGCTTTGTGTATTTTGTGGGGAGGATTATCATATTATTTTTGGTTGCAGGTTGTCTAGTAGCTTGTGGTATTTCGGATGCAAATGCTGGAACCTTGCTTTTTGTCTCCCCAAAGATCTGATGGCTTGCTTCCTTACATGGATGGATGCACCTTTTACGAGATTTGACTTTAAAATTTGGAGTTCCTTATTCTAGGTGATCTCATGGTCTATTTGGTGGCTCAGAAATAAAGTTATATTTCAAAAAATGAACCGAACTGAGAAACTGAGAAGAGACTCATTATTTATAGGCTTGGAGCATGGACTAAAGGTTGGTGCCCGGAATTTTCTTTCTCACCGAGCCAAATGTGTGAGGACTTACTTAAAGCTAGAAGATGGACGGAGCATAATCACAGAAGCAACTCTGATAAACACAAAGGTGCATTATAGCTCGCCTTGCCTCCTAGTTAATTGGTTGATGTTTGTTTAGTTTTTGTTTTCTTTGTTCTGCTTCGGGGGTGCATTTCCTTTGCTTAGCTTGCTTTTTCTGATTTGAGGTATTTTTGTTGCTTGTTTTCTTGGGCTAGTTTGTTGATACTGAACTTTGGTTCCTTTGCTCATCGATCTCTAAGCGGTTTGAGCCTTTTCTCTCGTATAAAAAAAGAAGAAGATAATTATATAACATGTAAAGCGACTTTTCAGAGCAACGTCGATTGCAGAAGATGGAACCATATGATATTTCATTTTATAAAATAACACCAATATAAAATTTCATGGCCTTATATAGATTATATACGTGGAAGCATGATTAGGAAATCTTAGTTAGTCCTCTTATATTAAATTTTGTCATTATGATTAGTCATGCCTAATATGTGATTACATCCTAGAATTATTAGTATTTTTATTCAAAACAATATAGATTGAGACTGAAGTTCTTAACTTTAAAGTGAATATGGCGAGTATCGCTATATCTATAAATTTTTAATTAATCTTCCATTCATTAGTTGGTGATGTTAATCTCAGGTCCAGATTACCAGATTCATAAGATTAGTTATTTCTTCATTTCTTTCATTCAATTTCAAATCACACATTAGTAATTAAAACAAGAAAAACACATCTAATGGTTTTTTTATCTATAAATATTGCATGAAAAGTCATGAACTTTACCGAACTGTGTAAATTTTTCATCCGACCCGACCCGATAGATTTCCAACACAAACTTATCCAAGTGACGCGCTAGAGGTGTGACTAGGCAAATGACAAATTTAGGATTCAATTCAAATTGTTGAATTAATGCACTTTTATGATAAATTCGATTTGTGAAATTCGATTTGTATATTTATGTTGATTTTTATGTCGAATTCGATTTATATGTTTTCATTTGTTCTACTTGTATTTTTGTGATAAGTCTAGGGTCAGAGATTACAAAGATAGAAAAGAAATAATCAGAATTAGTGAAGGGTTTAGGGTTTAGGGTTTAGGGAATCCCCCCAAAATAGATTGATATGATTGGAAAATAGATTGATATCATTATAATGAGATTGATATTATTCCTTGTATACATATTTGTAATACCTATTTAAAGGGGTACAAGATGAAGCAATAAACATAAAGGAATTATCGATCATATCTTCTTCTCTACTAATCCCCTCCCTAAAATCCTAAAACATGCCTGATTAACCATTCAAGATGGTATCAGAGCAGGGGTGAGACTCAGAGTAGTCTCATCACTGTCTCGGACCAATCTCGGACCCTTTAACCAAAATAAGCAGATATGTTAAAACCAACAAATATGTCAGCTGAAGAAGATAAACCAAAACCAACGGAAACGGAGCAATTCGCTCGAATGTTCACCGAGTTTATGCGCTCCAGTATGTCGCTTAACCAAAGCCAAATAATACCCACAAACCAACCAGACCCAAGGTTAGAAACCCACAAAATTGATTCATCACCATTAGTAATCAGCGAGAGGCTGAATGGTGACAACTACGCCCTCTGGGCCGTCCTCATGAAGGTGGCAATCAGCGGGAGGGGGATGATATCTCACATGACTGGAGTCCCAACCCCTCCAGCGAAGACCGATCCAGCCTTCGGGAGATGGCAGCAGGCGGATCACTGCGTTTTCACGTGGTTAACGCAAAACGTTGAACAGAGGCTTGTTAGCCGTATCTCACAATACCCAACAGCCAGGGAGATATGGAAGAGCCTGGAAATCACGTATGCTAGCGAGGAGACAAGATTCAAGTGTATGACCTATACATCAAAGCAATCACATTAAGGCGGAAAGAGGAATCGTTGGAAGACTTATGGACTAGATTGAATGATATTTGGATCTCCATAGACCGGAGACACCCAAACCCGATGAAACATCGACATATACAACACCGAAAAGCAAGAACAGAGGCTATTTCAATTGCTAGTGGCACTAAACAGCAAATACGAAGGTATCAAGAAGGAAATACTGAGAACAGAACCACTTCCCTCAACCGAAGTCGCACATGCCATCCTCCGACAAGAAGATGCCAGATCCAATGTTCTACAGACAGAATACCCAAATCAGCAGGGGATAGGAGCTGGACTAGCCGTGACCCAACCGTGGCAACATCAAAACCGAGGCGGCGGCAGTAGTGGGAGTAGTCGGAATTGGAGCAAACGCCTCGAAGAAGGTAAGTTAAAACTCAGTTGCTCTCACCGTGGAAAGAAAAAACACACAAGGGAAACATGCTTTGAACTCCACGGCTATCTGGAGTGGTGGCAGGAGAGGAAGAGCAAGAACAACTAGCCACCAGCGTCGTTCCGAGGAGGACTGGCGGCGGCTGCAGTAGCCGGGGGTGAAACCCCAATCACCGGAGTCGGGAGCAACTCAGGGGTCGCTATCAACCGAGGCGGCGAAAATCTAGGAACAGAGGAAAAAGCAATTGGGACGGCGTCGGTCGCTAGAGGAGGAGGCGGCGAAATCTCACCGGCGA